>NC_061510.1:291121624-291148253 GCF_022539505.1 Lolium rigidum
GACGAGATCTCAGCCGAACTATTCGGCACCCCATTGTAACCCATTATCATCATAATCAAGAACGAGACGAGCGGGACGTAAGGGTTTTACCTCATCGAGGGCCCCGAACCTGGGTAAATCGCTCTCCCCGCTTGTCTGTGAACCGATGTCTCGTGTCAGCTTGCAGGATTCCGTCAACCCTAAGCCCCTATCGGAGGGCATTGGCGAGGAGTACCCTCGACATAAAGCTCCGCACATTATGTACTGGAGAGATCCTAAATAATGGTGTGCAATGGAGAACTACATGGGAGCCGCTCTTGAGGTCACTATATGAAAGAATGATGGATCATTTTATGCCATTCGATAACATAGACATGCATACCTCGCAACAAATATTTTCAACACTCCTATTGCATTCAAAATAAAAAGCTCTAGCATATGAGTAATCTTGCTTCCCTCTGCGCATGGCCTTTCTTTTACTTTTATGTTGAGTCTTCATCTTCTTGCTTTATGCACCAATTAAGAGAGCATAGTTGTCATTCTGACTATAATGTGCATAGTCCCAAAATTTATTATTGATTGATTCATGATTATGATATTGCTTGTTCTCAAATTACTTGTATCTTGTCACCCTTTGAACTTTAAATGTGTCCTGGCATTTATGTTTTGCTACTTTATAAAGGACAAGCCCACTTTGCTATGTTTTCTCTATGCTAAAAAACAAACAGTTGCTTTTAGTGCACAATTATTCATGATCCTTTGTTTGAGTTACTTCTCATGTTGTAACATAGTTGCTAAGTTCTATTGTTACAATTATATCTATCATGCCTATGTTTAGAGTACTTTGATCCCAGCTCACAATGCTTTTACAATAACTTGATCAAGATTGTGTTGGGTTCATGTCACCTCAAAAATTATTTTTGTTATCAATTACCTACTCGAGGACGAGCAGGAGTTAAGCTTGGGGATGTTGATACGTTGCAAACGTATCTATAATTTTTGATGCTCCATGCTTGTTTTACACTAATTTCTATATGTTTTGTTTACACTTCGTTGCACTTTTATGCATTTTCCGGAACTAACCTACTGACAAGATGCCACAGTGCCAGTTCTCTCTTTTCTGTTGTTTTGTATTTCAGAAAAGTTGTACAGGAAATATTCTTGGAATTGGACGAAACAAAAACCGAAGTTCATATTTAACTGTAACGAAAACGGAGTCCAGAGGAGAGAAGAATGGGCGCCACAGGGCGGCCACACCTGCCCTTGGCGCGGCCCAAGCCCTGGCCGCGCCATGGGGTGGTGTGGGCCCCCCAGGCGTCCACTGACCTCGCCCTTCCGCCTATTTATTCACGATCTCGGGAAAAACCTAAATAACCGAGCCTCCATCCACGAAAAGTTCCGTCATGGCCGCAATCACCAACCCTAGCTCGGGAGGGTTACAAGCTCTTCCCGGCACCCTTCCGGAGAGGGAGATCATCACCGGAGGCCTCTACATCGCCATGCCCGCCTCCGAAGTGACGCGTGAGTAGTTCATCTCTGGACTAAGGGTCCATAGCAGTAGCTAGATGGTTGTCTTCTCCAATTTATGCTTCATGTTTAGATCTTGTGAGCTGCCTATCATGATCAAGATCATCTTTATGTAATGCTACATGTTGTGTTTGCTGAGATCCGATGAATATTGAATACTATGTTGAGATCGATTATATACTTGTCATATGTTATTTGTGATCTTGCATGCTCTCCATTGCTAGTAGATGCTTTGGCCAAGTAAATTCTTGTAACTCCAAGAGGGAGTATTTATGCTCGATAGTGGGTTCATGCCTCTAGTTTTCTGGAAGAGTGACAATAACTTCTAAGATTGTAGATGTGCTGTTGCTACTAGGGAGAAAACAACAATGTTTTGTCTAAGGATAATTATGTTGTTTACTTTACACACATTGCTTAATGCGATAATATGTTGCTTGCAACTTAATACTGGAATGGGTTCGGATGATAACCGGAAGGTGGATTATTAGTCATAGACGTAGTTGGATTACGGTCTATGTATTATGTTGTAATGCCCAAACAAATCTCATAGTAATCATCTTGTCATGTATGGTCTTTATTCTGTCAATTGCCCAGCTGTAATTTGTTCACCCATCATGTTATTTATCTTTATGGAGAGACACCTCTAGTGAACTGTGGACCTCGGTCCTTTCTTTTACAGTGATAAAATCATTATGTTCTGTTTATTTACTGCAAGCACTGTTCTCTTTAATTCCACTTCAAACAAACATCTCTTTCCACACTATACGGTTAATCCTTTGTTTCAGCAAAACCGGTGAGATTGACAACCTCACTGTAAGTTGGGGCAAAGTATTTTGGTTGTATTGTGTGCAAGTTCCACGTTGTTGCTGACGCCGGTAGTGCGCCCTGCCACAAGTCAGCTAGCAACACCTTCAGAAGTCACGCCTTTCTCCTACTGGTCAATTAAACCTTGGTTTTTACTGAGGAAAAACTTGCTACTGTGCTCATCATACCTTCCTCTTGGGGTTCCCCAACGGTGTGCAATCTGCGCTCATCACCCACTTCCACTAAGGGATTTCCTCAAGGCAGAAATCGGGCCTTTACAAGGTTCTTCGGAGGCTCCCAACTGAATCGGAGGCTCCCAATAGCTGTAACAACACAACAACAAGAACAAATCAATCACAAACAACTAGGGTTTCCAAATGGAACACTAGAAAAGGGGCCCTCAAGCAAATGAGGGGGAAATGCAAATCTCTTTGGTGAAGATGTAGATCCGGGTCTTCTCCTTTGATTCTCCAAAGATCAAGGGCTTTGGATGGTTGGAGGTCAAGATCTAGTGATTCTTGTGGCTCAACAATGGCGAGATCTTCTTTTTGGGATGAGCAACCTCCTCCATTGGGGAAGGGGGTTGTTTATATGAGTAGGTACTTCAGATCTGACCGTTGTGCCATTTTTGTGTAAAACCGGAAGTACCGGTCCCAACGGCCGAAAGTATCGGCTGGATTCCTTCTCCTACTGAACATATGCTGTTGTCGATGCAGGCAGAACAAGGGCGGTAGTGCCGGTGGGCGGTACTACCGGCCAAGTTCCGGCCTACTTCCGGAAATGCGGAATACTCCCCTGGAAACCATCTGCAACTAAATGCGATGTTTCCGGAAGTAGACCGGAAGTAGGGCCGGTACTACCGGCCAACTTTCGCCCATGGACAATTCTGTGCGTTGTGCTGGCGCTGCTGACTGGGCGGTAGTTCCGCTAGCTGTGGCGCCTGGAGCAAAAACACAACAACTACTTCATTTTGAGTGATCTATTCAGCACAATAATGTGTAGCATCTTTCTATATACATGTATACAACAACACACATAAACTTGTGCATGTGTTGACATCAAACACACAAAACCCATAAGGGAGGAAAATGTTCTTTCAGTATGAAGCTTCCAAGTAATATTAAAATCTTTTTATGGCGTGCACTACACAGAGTAATCCCCCTAAAGTCTAATTTTAGTGAATCACCATATTGGCACTTCTCGCCAATGCCCGATATGTATGCAAGGTAGTGAAGATGTTAACCATCTTCTCTTCCATTGTGCTACAACAAGGGAACTATGGATCTCTCTAGGTATTGCTAATATAATTGAGGAAGCGTTAATCACTGATCAATCACGATCTGCTGTCCTTGAGCATCTCTTACGCGATGAAGAAAAGAAGCTTCCTAGGTTTGAGAATATTGCACAAAAGGAGACGATAGGTGTTGCTTGACGTATCCACCATAGATACCAGCAAGCAAGAAAGGTGAATCGGTTTCCCATATGTTCAAGTGCAAAATGTCAATAGTGTCTATTACATCAAATGCATCAAAGGTGGGATCCAAACCAGCTGCTCATCAGCCTTGCTAGGAGAAACCAAACTCGGGACAAACTAAGGTAAATGTTGATGGCTCGTTTCACCAAGATACTCATGCAAGTTCGGTGGCTGCCGTGATCCGAGATTCCAATGGCGGAAGCAACGATCATGAGAGAAGAGTTGGCTCTCACCAATCGTCTTGGATGTAAGAACATCTATAACAGAGCCCGTAAACATGCAAACTGTAAAACGCGAGTTTAATCCACTGAACTCGTGTTTACGGGTCGAAAAGTGCCGGCGCAGATCAGAACCCGCAAACTAAAACTGTAAAAAAACATATTCCTAAATATGCCCACTAGACCCACATGTCGGGTCTTTTTCTTTTTTTCCCCTTGATTTCTTCTTCTTCCTCTGCCCAGCGCTGACCCCGCGCCGCCCCAGCCCAGCCCAGAGCCGACCCCCTGCCGCCCCGCGCCGACCTCGTGCCACCCCTGCGCCGTCCAGCGCCGGCCCCGCTCTGACCCCGCGCCGCCGCTGCGTCGGCCTAGCGCCGCCCCTGCGCCCCCGTGCCCCCGCAGCCCCGCCCCTCGCCGCCGCTGCGTCGGCCCTGCGCCGCCCCCGTGCCGCACCGGCGAAATTTGGTAGTCTTCGGGCCGGATTTTGCCGAATTTTGGTCCAATTTTGGCAGTCCTCTGGCGGAACTGCACTGTTCGGAGCTGAAGTTTTAGCCCGGCAAAACGCTACTAGGAATACAGTTTAGCCTTCAGTTCGACCTTCCAGCTCCTACAAATAGGGGGCGGAGTTTGGTTTTGGGCTCGGCCTGTAAAAAAATTCGGTTTCGTCCGATTTACAGTAACTGATCTGTGCTGATTTCCAAACTGAACCCGTAAACTGGCAGTTATTTTACAGTTTTGATCTGTTTACGAGTTCTGCTAGAGATGCTCTAACAATGTGATCATGGAATGAGACTCCATTGAAACTGTTGAAGCGTGTTCAAGAGAAGAAGCATGGTGGGGTGAATCTTTTTATACGCATTCTTTTCTTACCAAGGTATCTAAAAAGACTGAAAGATTTTTAAGGAGACGATTTGCTTGTGTAACTAGAAGATACCCCGCGCGCTGCAGCGGAAATTTTAGGCAAAAACAACTTATATAAATAATATGAAAAATAGAACAAACCACATTATATATGGGAATCAAAATAATCCGCCAATGTAGCATACCAAAAAATGATTTTAGTACTAACCCTAGATGCCTTGTTCAATGGAAATAACTCCCTTTATGGAAGAAGAACAAAGGTAGAAAATCCAATAACTAACCCAGGTTGTACTCCCATACGATAATTCCTCACTCCCATATGGGTGGCCAAACTAATATTCGCTGCCACTTGTTACCTTCGAAATAAATTTTTGGTTAGTACTATTTAGCCTTGAAAAATATTTAGTTAAGTAACCTCCTGGCAACAAAAAAAAAAGTAGACGACATATGATTGTTTTTCAAGAATCCCGCAAATGAATTTAAGAAGTGACAAAGTGGAAGAATATGTATATGCAACTTTTTAAAATAGAATCATATAATTGATGTGATTAATATTTTTTTCAGGTGGTGAAATCTTTCACTAAAGATTTTACATGTACCATATTCTAGTGGAAGGTTACATAAAATGCTCAAAATGATAATTTCTCAACTAAAACAGAAAGTGTAGCATATGCACGTACACCATGGAAATGACTCCATATTAATTATTCTATTCTCAATTTCTCATACAAAGAACCTATGAAGCTTGAAGTTATTACAACGTTTTCCCATTGATCGAAATCTGGATGAGTATTTTGTATATACAAAATCAAACCTACAAAGAGAAAATAATAGACCTATACATGTTAACTAAAAAAGCAAACCTACAAAGAGGTAAAAATAGACTTGTCCATGTTAACTTCCACCAGAAGGTTCCCCGGCGTAGAAAAGATCGACCTGAAGGTTTTCCCAGTATAAAAATCCACCTGAAGCTTTCCTGCAACAATTGAGCAGCAAAAAGCAGTTTGTAGCTTGAATCATAGACATCAGCTCAAACTCTATCATGCTAAAAATAGATGATCGCATGCTGCAGTGACGCGGACTGCTGGAGCATCTTTCGCTTCCTACTTTACTCTCCTCTATGAATGTACAAACTGAAGGTATACAAATAAAAAACAATGAAAAAACAGCATACCAGCATATGTATGATCCTTCAAACCTCACATACAGCGGCAGATCTAAAGATAGCTAGAGGGTTGCATGGGACCAGGTAGATATAAATTTCTTTGCAAAATGTTTTTTTTACCACATATGCACCCCCTAAATCTCTTGATGCACCTTGGTTTCAGATGTTGTAGCTCCGCCGCTGCTCACATACACAAATAAGAAGGGAAATAATGAACCTCTCTAGTAAACTGGATAATAATTAGAAAACCTAAGATTTGGTAGCACATGTGCCAGCACCAGTCCTCGTGGCATCTGAGAACTCCAACTGCGTTGTGGTCTGCTATTAGCTTTCGTTGACGTGTGATAAGCTCATGTCCCTTGTTTTACCTGTGTGATAAAATTATGTCCCTTTTGATCAGGGATGGCAGATTAAGGGATGGCAGATTAACGGAAAGCAAAGATAATTGGATAGAATAAACTGAGATTTGCTCCTCTGTGGCCATGTTTTGGACACGAAAGAAACATCCAAGGAACAAAGGATGGGCAGATGGGCTATGTCCGAGATCCACTTTGAGCAGTCCAAACCGGAAGCAAGAAATTTGTTAGGGCAGTTGGGCAGGCGAGCATGACAGCCACCCCCAACAGAGATAGATCCTCAACTTGCAGTGTTTGGTGGAGGCCTAGACTGAAATTGGTGTGTAGGAATAAGAGGAGATGAATAGAGCAGCGGGGAGAAAATATTAGCAGAGAGTTATATAGGATTTGGAAGAGGGAAGAAGAAGAAGTGGATGAGGCATGCGGCTAGGTGGTGCAGGCGTTACCTGCGCAGTGACGGGCCTAGGATTTGAAGATCGGGTATTCAAAAAATCCAAGCCTAATTTTTTACGCTTTAAAAGACCTTATTTTTGACCGGGACTTCACATTTAGGCTAATGGTACCGAAGGAGAGATTGGTTGTGTTGGGACAGGGAGAGAGATGATGTGTGATAGCTTTTATCTTTGGTTGAATGCTTGAATAGAATGTAGTTTTTCATACATGCATGCAGGCAGCAGCATAGACTACATACATATAAATGCTTTGGCAAAAATAAAGGGTATTCAATTGAATACCCTTGACTTGAGCTAGGCCCGCCCCTGTACCTGCGGATGATAATGGTCTCGGGAGGTGGGAAGAGGAAACGATATGTTGCTGGCTGCTGAAGGAAGAGATAGAGGGAAAATATGGGGATTTTTTCCAACAGTGATGTGGCAATTGGGGTGGGGCCTGCTGAGTTGGATAGGCTACATGTTGAGAGAAATATGTTAGTGGGGATGAACTTCTTAGTTATATAGGATACGGAGTACGGTATCTTGTGTTTGAGAATAAAAGGAACAGTATAGAACATGTCGGCTGTGGGTTGTGATCCCTCCCGTTTGGCCGTCCCGATCTCACCAACCTCACTTTCTAGTCATCTTCTCCTAACCCCATCATCCTCACGTGCAACTAACCAACTCCCTCCAACCCATCCCGACCAAATTGCACAAAAGCCCCTCTCTTTCTCTCCACCTCCGCCTTCGCCCTCCGTCCCGTCCATGGTGGTGGTGGCCGAGCACGACCACGAGCACCAGCAGTAGCACCGCCTCTGGCTCATGGCGCAGTACAGGCAGTCCGGCGGCGGCTTCTTCGACTCCCGCGGAGGCGGTGCCCACCACCCGCTCCCGGACTATCACCGGGCCCACCCAGCCAAGCCCTCCCGGATCCGCCGCACCGCCAAGCCCGGGCGACGCCGCTCCCCGGCCGTGGCCGCGGCTGCCGCCGCACTCCTTCTCCTCGCCGGAGTCTTCCTCCTCTCGCGACGCCTCTCCCGCGACCCAACAGGTTCGTGCTTCCGCCGGGGCCCCCGGCACGCTGGCGATGGCTTTGACGCGGTCCGCTCGGTGTTCTTGTTGCTTCGAGAGGGGAGAGAGGAAAATGGCATCTCTGACTCGCTTGGGCTTCTCCATGCCGCGGCTGGATGCGAATTGAGGACTGTCGATCCAAATTGTTCGGTTGATCTGATGGGTATGTACGTTTCGGTTGTCTTATAATGCCGTCCCCTTTGTGTGCTTTTTGCAGAGATCGGTGAAGATTCGGGCGGCGGGGAGGGTTTGCCGGAGTGGAACCGGAGCAAGAACTGGAAGCAACTCAAATTCGGCCATGGCGGGGGTGGCCGGAGCGCGAGGGATTCCAGGTACTGGGACCAGGACGATCGGAGGCGCGATGAGGACTACTCGGAGGATGAGAAGGAGAAGGTCTCCGGTGGAGCTGGAAAAACCAGCGATGCTGGCGGCAGCACCGAGAAAGGTGATCCTGGAGCTGAGGAGAAAGGGTTGACCCTGGAAACTGGGGGTGGTGCTGAGAAGGAGGTTGCAGAGGTGGCTGAAGGCGGGAAAGGAGGAACCTTGTACAATGAAGGTGGTAGGAAAGAGCTGGAGCAGTATGAGGCGGCTTCCATCGGAGCGGCAGCCGCAGGGATGAGGGAGGTTGATCCAGATGATGAGTATGATGATGGCTTTGATGCACAGGATGATCCCGATGATGCTCAGATGCGTTCGTCTGATGGCGGGAGGAAGCTTGGTGATGGTATCCACGATAGCGTAGAGAAGGAAGAGAATATTGCCTTGGAGAGACAGGTCAAAGCAGGTTCAAGGATTAGTGATGGCGGCGACACTCCTAATATGGTTCAAAAGAAAGGTTCAGGGACCGGTGATAAGAAACATGGGTCCAAGAAGAAATCAAAGCGTAAAAAGTCTGGTGAGTTGTTCACCCTTTTCAAATTTCAAAGCTAGAGTCAGGCAATCTTAGCTTAGGATCATGACTTTCTTGCTTAACTTTGTGGTTATTTTGATCCCCATTAACTTAGGATAACATAAGATTTCGGCATTTTTTTTCCTACTAGCTGAGATAACTCAGGTAGCCCTATGTGTGTTCATTTTTCTGTTATAGTGAGGTCATTATTTTTATGTAGAAACTTGAAATGGGAATTTTAAGAATCTAATAGCAGGGCACTGTCAACATTATTAACTCGCGTACTGTGACTACTTACCTAAAAATATTAACATACATATCATACCCAGTAGCTACCAACATTTAACAATAGATATGCTAAATGTGACGATAATAATAGACGTCTTGGACAATTTAGACCACTAACTGATAAGCTTGTGGCTTATATTGTCATGGTTTAGTACTTTAGTGGTGGATTTAAAAATCAAAGAGTGCACGGGCTCCGTTCGTTATTCAAAGGCTATGGTGTCGGTGTTGGATGACCAGGTTTTTGCCAGGTGAATTAACTGAAGATGTTATCACACGTAGGTATCGTTACATGTACTGCTATACTATTTATGCAAAAGTCCAAATCAATATTTGTGACCTTTATTACTCCCTCCGATTTGTATTACTTGTCGCTAGTATGGATGTATCTAGAACTAAAATGTGTCTAGATACATCTATATTAGAGACAATTAATATGGATCAGAGGGAGTAGTAGGTTTATCAGTACCTCCACTATATTTGTTAATTTGCTCTGTCATAAGTTCTGTTGTCACGAAACATGACACCGTGTTTGTAGTTGACTACATGTCTGGTTATTCATAAAATGCTTATTTTAGCGTCTGTTTTTGATTGTTACCTAATTAGTTGAAAATTGTCAACCAGGTTCAACTTGTGAAATGAGGTTCCTGAACTCCACTGCTCAACTTGTAGAGCCTCCAAAAAATGAGAAATTCGCTAGCTTTAATTTGGACTACGTAGAAGTTGAAGAAAAACCAGTTGGGTCAGAATATTGGGAGCCAAGATTTGGAGGCCACCAGAGTCTACAGGAAAGAGAGGAGTCATATGTAGCTCAGGACCAAAAATTGACTTGTGCTTTTGTTAAGGGGCCTAATGGTACAAGCACTGGTTTTGATATATCGGAGGATGACAGGAAGTACATGAGCAAATGCCGTATCGCTGTATCTTCCTGCATCTTTGGAAATTCTGATCGTTTGAGGACTCCATTTGGCAAAACTGTATGATATTTCCTGGCACATAACTCTTTAACAAATTTACTCTTTTACTATGCTTTCTCCGTCATGTATTATTAGTTGCACTAAGCAGCTTATATTAACTTATTTATGTAGGTTTATGGTTCATCGCAGAAAGTTTAGGATCACATTAGCTTCACTTTACTGTTTTAACCCCTAGGTAGCTGTCAAGTTAAAGCAGTATGTTTACTGTCGATTAGTTTCACATATAGGCATAAGAAAACCTCAAATAATAGACCTATGGAATGCAACCATGTCTCCATCAATATTGTGATGATGCTATCTTTCACCAAGTACTTTTATGCGGATATGTGATACAAGATTGAAAGCTTACTTTTTACATTTTTTTTGTAAATCACCATAACCACACTCCAAACTTAAAAAATTCTTGACCGATTTCTTTTTCTATTTCGCAACATACAATATTCTGTAATATTCCTAAGAAAGGTCTATCTATGATATCTTTACAGATCACAAGTCTCTCAAAGAAGACAGTTTGCTTTGCTATGTTTTTGGATGAAGTCACATTGGAAACTTTGTTATCTGAAGGCCAAAAAATGGACAGTATGGGTTTCATTGGTATATGGAAGATCATATTGATTAAGAATATGCCTTATAATGACATGCGGAGAGTGGGGAAAATACCAAAACTTTTGGCACACCGACTTTTCCCATCATCAAGGTAAGACCGAATTTCTGCATAATATCTTCTGTCCTGACTGCCATATATTTATTCGAATGGAGGACTCAACTGTAGTTTGAAATATTGTGCAATAGAGGGACGTTTCAACAACAAAAAAAGTAGTTCGAAATCTTATAGATGCAATCTCCACATTATCAAATGACTTTCGATCTCCGAAAATGACTTTTTGGTCAACGCAAACTGCTTTATTATGGGTTTGCGTACCTTCTTTTTAAAATTTTCAAAGTTGTTCTCCACCAGGCAACCAATTTTCCCAGTCCCGGGCAGGACAAGTGACAGAATTGTACTATCCAAAATTATTGAAATTCAAATTTAATTTGAGGCTTCTGTTTGCTGTTTGAGTTCAGAATATTGGATGGTCTGTATGCTAGCATAAAACTGCATAATTACAAGTTAGTGAGAAAAGGATGATGTTGGCTTGTCTGCTTAAATGTTTGTCCATAGCAGTAATCCATCTTGGTTTCTTCAGTTCAGTATTGGCAGTGTTGCTGTCTCAAATACACAGACCTGAGTTGTGAGTTGTATGCATATGGTTACTGTTTTTCTGTTTCTGGTTTGTTTTCTTCCTGTGCATTAGCAGTGCAAACATGCTCAATTTGCCTGTTTCACATGGTTCTTACTCTCCCTGTTCAGTTGAATTATAATCACTGGGCTTTCTTCTATCCAGTTTGTGTGTATAGTCTGCTCTCGAGCTCTTTCTTGTACCGTAAAGAAACCGACTGGTGGTGCCAACTGTTCCATTTGCTTGCACCCTGACCTGCTCAACCCGAACCCTAACCACGATGACCCCGCGGCCTTGCCCGTACCCCCAGCCCGTGCTTGACCTTGCTGAGCAGCCCAAGGCCATGAGCTACGTGCTCGTACTCCTGGTGAGCCCGAGCGCCAGAGCGGGAAGAAACATCAGCACTGAGCCCCAAGCGCCGGATCAACAACAGCGGGCAGTGACACACACTTTGGTGGGGGTCTTCAGATCGAGCTGCCAGGGGCGGGTGAGCTGCCAGGGGCACAGAAAGCCAAGAACAGGGGCACAGAAAGCCAAGAACAGGGGCACAGAATTTGGTGAATTTGCGGGCAGTGACAACACCTCTGAATCCTCCGTTTCTTCTCATTGGCATCGACATAGGTGTATTCAGAGGGCATGTGAAATGGATCAGCCTCGTCTTTAAAGTTCCTGCTATCGCTGCTGTCACTAGACTGTGCGCCGCGCCCCCCTCTAATCCACGAATACCATGAGGCTGATCCTTCCGAATCTTTGGATTCGGCATCCTGAAACTGCGTATGGCTCGTAGGTGGGGTAGCAAACTCATCCAAAGGCTGTAGTTCTTTAAACTTTGTGAATGTCATGATGACCCATAGTATACCGAGAAGAGTTGTTGCCTGTTACAGACGGTGAAAAGCAAGAAGAATTAATTTAACTATTTTATTTAGCTATACTAGCAAAGAGCCTATGCGTTGCTACAGACTAAAGAACATGCATGTTTACAAGACTAAATGCTTTATTGGACTGAGGTGCTGCTCAGCTTATCAGGAAAAAATCATGTTCGGGATGTTCTGCAAAACATATTTTAAGTGGGTGATGATCAAATTCTGTATGTAAAAAATAATGATAATATCTGTTCAGATAATGTTTTATCTTGGTTGTAAATTACAATATGGAAAGGTGAATGTGCTTTATCAGACAATTAGTGTATAAGTTGTGTGGGGCTTGTGCTTTGGATTTTGCATCCTACAACCATCACCACTAATGTGTTAAACAATCCTTTTTTTTTCCAATATAATGTCTAAGAACATTGTTACTTGTCTCAGATTCTCGATCTGGCTGGACAGCAAATTGCGACTACAAACTGATCCTATCCTTATCCTAGAATATTTTCTTTGGCGGCATGGTTATGAATATGCTATTTCCAACCATTACGATCGGCACTGCGTCTGGGAGGAAGTGGCACAAAATAAAAAACTAAACAAGTTCAACCATACAATAATTGATCAGCAATTTGAGTTTTACCAAGCTGATGGACTGACAAGGTTCAACCCATTGGATCCGAACAAGCTGCTACCAAGCTGTACGCTCTCTCACTTGCTAATATTAGTTCTAGTGTATGAATTTTGTTTACCTGAGAAATTTGTTCCTTGCTACAGATGTCCCTGAAGGTTCTTTCATCGTGAGGGAACACACACCAATGTCCAATTTATTCTCTTGCCTATGGTACAATGAAGTTGATCGCTTCACACCCCGTGATCAGCTCAGCTTTGCATATACATACTTGAAGCTTAGAAGAATGAATCCCAAAAAGTCATTTCGCCTCAATATGTTTAAGGTTGGTGCAGTGAACCATCATAGCTAGGTTGAACAGAACATATTGAATTTAGTTTAATCACACTGTTTTACAATTGTTCAGGATTGTGAGAGGCGATCAATAGCGAAACTATTCCATCATCGATCGGAAGAGAGACACAGCAGTGCACAGCTAACAAGATAACAGAGTTACTTTCAGAGGATGGGTTTAGAGAGGAAAGCAGAGATAGTTGAAGGGTTTTATAGCTTCGGTACAGCTTACGCGGTTTCGCCATTGTCAAGAGATGTATGTTCTGTCGGGGGGATTTATGCTGAATGATGGCTGCAAGCAATTACAGGTACACCATGATCCTGCAGACCAGTTCCGCCGTTCTTTTTGTATCCGAACAAAGGCGGATTAGGAAATACTAGCTGTTTGGTTCCATAAGTTCTTGTTGCTTGGCGTGAAGTTTTGTTCATTCTTTTCGGAAAGAAATGGTCTAGCTGGGCATGAACTCCCAGAAACGGCCATGCTCTGTGTACCATCATACGGTGTATTTTCATGTAAGCACTAATGGTCTCAGTGAAATGTAATATTATGGCAGAAAGCTACACTCTGTAACTCTCCAGCATAGCAAATTAGCAATTTTTTGCCTGAAGTTTTGGAAGCTTCAGACTTATGTGTCCTACAAAATTAGATGTGACTAACAACTGGTCATCTGTTTTATGTTTGATCTTGGAAACACATTTCGCTCAAACTGAACAACATTGTGCCTGTTGTTTTTAACTAGAACATCTGTTAAAAGCACAGTAAACATGGTATGTTTGTCTCAAACAAGAAAAATGAACAAAACAAGGCTTATGTAGGTTGCAGATTTGCAGCTATTACACTGGAATTAATCAAATGCTTTATTGATCAGTCTCATGACACTGTCAATACAAGTTACATACAAATGAAAATACAAAAAATATAAAACAATATGCTAAAACAACTTCTATACCCTTTACAAAGAAAAGAAAAACATTGTGTCCATCAATTAGCAATTTAACATAAATCAAATCCAACACAAGTATCACAAATTTTTCTCACAAGATTAAAACCGAGAGGTAATTAAAATCCACCCTCGATTTCACTACGTGAGAGCCTTGTCTCTGAAGATCCCCAGCATCTCATTCCTGCCCCTGATCACCTCGTCAAAGACTTGATCAAGAACGCAGTCGAACGTCTCCACCCCCTCCCGGAGCTCGCCGGACCTCGCCCTCAGCAGCTCCACATGATCATCTGATCCTTCCATCTTGCCGCCGATCATGTCCCTTACCGCCGTTGCGACGCTCTCGTGCTCCGCGATGCTCGCCGGCAGGGCCGCTACCCGGTCGTTGATCGCCGACAGCGACTCGCGCCACGGCCTCAGTTGCTCTGGGACGGGGACGCGGGCGAGCGCACTGCTGCACTGGTGCGCGCCGCCGGCACCGACGTCGTCCTCGTCGTCGAGAGGGGGAAGAGGTGATGTGTGGGTGAGCGCGTGGAGCACGGAGGTGGCCACGACTGCCATTGTGATCTTGGCGACGAGCGTGACGAGAACTACGCTACCGCCGCCGCTGGACAGGATCTTTCTCCCTAGCCTCTCTGCCTCGCTCACCACGGCCCTCACATCCGAGAGCTTGCCGTGGACAGCGACGGCCGACGACGGTGCGTCCGTCCCCTCCGACGCTGCAGTCCCGGCGGCGACGAGCGACGCGGCGGTTGCGCCGGCACGGCAGCCATGCACCTGCGCGGCGAAGTCCACCACCATGCAGTATCGATGCATCCGCGACACGGCGGACTTGAGCGCGTTGCAGAGGTCGAGGAGCGCCGCCGTCTCCTGCATGTACTGCTCCAGCCAGGAGTCTCCGGCACCGTGGCAGTCCGCGGCCGCCACCGGCGCGTCAGCGCTCCTGAAGACGGCGAGCAGGTCGCGCTGCATCCGCCTGACCAACCGCATGGCGTCGGCGCACCACCGAATGGAGACCGACGACGACAGCGTGCTCTCGAGGCGCGCGAGCCCGTCGACGAGCGAGGCGCAGAAGGCGGCGAGGAGAGGGCACTGCTGGGGCCGGCGAGCGCTGCTCGGCATCAGGCATCTCATCGGAGAGAGTTGCATGCATGCACGGAACGGGAGGGAAGAACCGGAGATGAAATCTGCGTATTTGCATGGGTTAGTTGGTTTGTTTCTTGGAGGAGTAGGGAAGAAATTTTCAAAGGGTAGGAAGAGGAGGAGTGAAGCAAGCGAATTGGTGAACTATTCTATGCACCTCGTGGTACTTTGCTTAACCTTTGCTCTTTCTTCTCTTCCTGAATCGGGACAGTTAATTGTTTTGCGTTTTCAGGCTTTTCCAGTGTAGAACTGGTCAAAATTCAGAGGAAAAGATTGTAAGTGGAGCATACCAAATTCAGCCAAGATTTGTACTCCAGTTCATCAAGTTTGAAAACACACACTGAAATTCAAACCCGCCCGAGCCCCAGGTTTCCCAGTTTGCTAAGGCTCTGTTCGGTTGTCATGTTTTAATTACCGGCAGGGAACTGTTCACCACGGGAACTGAGTGGACCACGTGCGTCACTCTAATCCCTGGCGGGTGGAAACCTTCTCTATCCTAATCCCGTCCACAAAGGCCGGCCGTTCGGTTAAACGTGGAACTGGCCAGTGATCGCCGTGGGGTTGCTGCTTGCTGGGATTCAAGCGCCGATGGCATGGATAGACAGGATCTACCATAGCTGCTATGTAAATTATATTGCCTGCCATTACCAACCTCATATTACCAGAATATCAGCAATACATTACAATAATATTACTAGAATAAATTTAAACTCATACTTTATAAAAGATCATCTAATTTTTGTAACCCAACAGATGATTCACGGGTTCATATGAGATCATCGGGACCACACAACCACAAGAACATAACCATGTTCACAATTAGCATGAGATCATTCGAGACAGCAGAAGAACGCATCCAGATTAACAATTCATATGAAGCGAAGTTAACAGATGATTCAACTGACATAATCTTGCAACTCAACTTCTCACATCATAAATAGACCTTCAGTGGCGTCTTCTTGGTTGCTGCTAGCACCTATGTCAAAAGATGCAAGTTAAATGACATATATTTGCAGTTCTATCAAGTAATGTATGACAAATTAAGCACCAACATATAGCTACCATAATATGGCAAAAAAAATATACATTAACTTGGTATTTGTAGTCCTATCAAGTACTGTATCACACAACATATTTCAGTCTAAGCATCAGCAGTGTCGAACAACATCAGATTAGAACTAGCAGATGCACTGACAAACAGTTAACTGATCAAATATGCCAAAGTACTATCTCATCAAAAGCAATATTGGTGATGTGCAGTTTACCAGCGAGCTAACTATAACAACTTCAGATGAAAGGAATTTACAGAAGCCTCTTGAATATTTTCAGAAGTAAACTACAACAGAATTAGACCTTACTTCCTGTTTATAAACTTACGATTATCATCAGAAGATAACACTGTCTCCTACATTACAGGACAATAGTAGCATATACCGCTGTAGTTGCTAATTGGCTTCACATGAACGATGTAAAATGCTGCAGTTTAGCTACTTTAGAATCACACACTTGATCAACTGATATTTGTTTGCCATGGTGTACTTTGAACAATAACACTCTTATCAGAACTAGGTCACAAGGATCGCGACCTTGTGTCATTAGTCATCACATATATTATTAAGAGAAAATAATTAAGTTGGGAGTAACAAGCCAGCAGACCAACAGAAGACATGGAGATTGTTTTTTTAGCAGCAAACAAGATCAAAATATTGTGCTCGTCGCATGGCAAGCAATTTACTCGTAAGAGATAAAAGACATACCTTCAGGCCACTTATGATAGTTTGGCCAGTGCTTTCTTTAACCAAACCAGAGCTACTTCGGGATCATCCTCTTTTGAGCTCAAGAAGATTTCTCTGTTATCTGGATCTTTGAATACATCACCCGCTGCAGCTTTCTCATCGGTTGACAATGCCATTGTCATCATTTCAGAGATGCATCTCTTGATCGAGTAATCTCCACTTTGAGCACCCTTCTTCTCACCTGCCAACAGGGATTCTATAGCAAACTGCTTTTCCCTCATCTCGATGTACCTGTCCATACTTCCCGCGATCTCATTGCTACTTTGCTTCTTTGGCTTCTTAGTCTCTTTCTCTTCCTTGTTTCTGTCTGTAGCAGCAGTTGCTCTCTTGTTTGTCCTTGGGTTAGTTCTTGCCACACTTTCATCCGTCCGTGCCTCTGTCCTTGCCACACTTTCATCCGTCCTTGCCTCAGTCCTTGCCACACTTCCATCTTCATCCTCGATTGTGATGTGCTCTGTCAAGTCTGCATCTTGTTCTACATTGTAAGCCCAAGTCTCTTCAAACCTTGGAAATTCACGCTCAGTGTGACTGAGCTCATCTCCATCATCTGCTTGTGTAAGATCTGGATATTTTGGTGGCTGGGTAGAATTGACATTATAGGTCCCTTCAGCTATTTGCCCATCATACAACTCCCCCAGGGCATCAAACAAAGGAAATGACTTGGTTTTGAACCTTTTTATTTTGGGGAATGAAATGACCAGGTTGTCCCAAAGAGCATCTTCTGCTTCAATCATAGACCTTGTATCATTCCATCCTACTCCACTTTGCATCCTCGCCTCTTTGAGCATTCGATACTCTCTTTTCAACTCCTTCTCTTTTTCTTGGATTTGGCTCTTTGTGTATGATACATAAGTATTCTTTTGATGAAACTCCTTCACGATTTTGTTCCAGGCTTCTGAAGACCATCCATTTTGACCCCTATAGTGAATGGTGTTGTGCTCATGCAGTAGATCAACAAGAGACTTCTCCAGGAGTGAGTTCCAAGAGGCTCTTTTGTTTTCTACATGAACCAAGGTAACAAGATGGTTATAGCGGGCAGAAACATGTACAAACATCTAAACATTTATGTTAAAGCAGGCAGAATTAACAAACTAGAAACTATAAATCATTGTTACCTGGATTAGTCTTGTTAGCCTTCTTTGTCGAGCCAACTTCTATTGCCTTGAGTTGCCTGCTTTGAGATGCCTTGTTCACGATCAAGCCATATCTTGGTGAACCTTTGGTAACCATTGGGGAACCCGCGGTAAGTCCTGGGGAACCCGCGGTAAGTCCTGGGGAACCCTTGCCTGCCTTGAGTTGCCTGCCTTTAGTTGCCATGTTGGCTGTAGGAAATATCAGAAGATAAACATTTCACAATTACCCAATAAGACAATTACACAATCACACAATTTATAAGGTATATTCATTACAGAATTTCTAATGCAAAAAAATTACAGAATTCATTACAGAATTTCTAATGCATAAACATTACAGAATTCATTATAGAATTTCTAATGCATAATCATTACAGAACTCTCCAAATGCAGCAACCAGTACACACTAATTTCTATGCCTTTGGTAGTCATTCCACATCTGGTGCGCTATTGTATCTCTGAGATTGTTTCCTTGGTTGTCAGCATGCTCATTGCCCTCATGCTCATAGTCTTCATCACCATCAGGTAGATCAACAAAGTTTTCTGGAGGGATATTATCTTGTGGATCATCCAACCATTGCTCATCTCCATTGAACATCATCATATCATCATCTTCCTCATCCCTCCTCTTTCTAATGAGGTCCCTTATCATCATATTCATTGCAAAACTAAAATAATATATATATTTTTAGTTTCCAAGTTAAACAACCAAATCGCTTGTAACATAAAATAGGAATTTACCCAAGAAAATATAACAATCAAGAATAAATGCAGCCACTGATTCATAAAATAGGAATTTACCCAAGAAAATGGCATGAGACTATTTAACAACAACAACAGAAAAGATGCTTAGCAAGCAGACCATATGAGATAAAACATCATAGGCTGCAGTAAAAAAGGTCCAATCGGTTCATCACTTTTAGCGAAATGCCAGATGTAATGTGCACTACAATGTAGCTGGCCTCACAACATAGAGAAGTATCCTTGGAGCGCAAACACACTGCATCAGAAGGTCCGAGCTAGAATTCAGTGCTCCGCTAGCCATAGATACGCACAATTAATTAATAAACCAAGGTAGACAAAAAGCAGTACCAGATGCTGCCAACAGTGTCCGCAAAACAACTATGAGACCTGATCTATGTTAAACAGTCACAGACACCAGGATCCACCATTTGACAAAATTAGAACACTATTAACTCAAATTACCCATCCAAGTCTCTCTAGCCACTCAAACTAGAACAGTATTAACTCGAAAAAAGGGACGCAATGTGATGCATGGGGATAACAATTTAAGTTTGTACAACGCTACGCTCAAAAGTACTCGCAGGACTCCTCAGAACGCCAGCGAAACATTACCAGCTCAAGCAAAAAATAAATAAAATGCACAGGCACAGCATTAGCAGTATAGCACACAGCGATAAAGGTTAAAATTCCCTGGTTACCACATGGCCAAGGACTGCAAACCCACGGAGGGGATGTTTTTACTCGGCTAGCATCGAATGAGAAGCAGAGCTAATCCCATCAGTGACATCTGCTAACTTGAGGAACACCACAGCATTACCCCTCCCAGCCTCTGTAGCCAGTTCGGCTGCGGCAGCGCTATATTTTTTCTTTTTTGCGGGTAAGGTTGCAGGCAGCGGTACTGAACTCGAAGGAACTCATGGCATGCTACTACAGAATCGGGGGGGCGGGAGATTGCGACCACGGGAAGAACCCTAGACCAAGATCTTAATTTGCAGGAGGAGTGGGGCGGGATGTGGGAGGAAGTGGTGCTTTACCGGCAGGAGGCTTCCGTCGTGGGGGAGGGCGCTGGAGATGCGGTGGAGGGCGCTTGAGATGCGGTGGGTCGACTTCGCCTCCAGGTCGCCGCCTCCAGGTCGCGCCGCCGCTGCGTCGCTCGGGATGGATTTCTTCCACGAGTTGGGAGAGGATGATTCAATCCAGAGTGGAATGGACGGGGTGGAGCGGGTTTGGGCCGGGGTGATTTCCGCGTCGGGCGTAACCGAACGGGCGGTTGCAGTTGGGCCGGGATTAAATCTCGCCCGGGCTGACCCGCGCGGATTGACGCGGAATGGGCCGCGTTCCCGGCCGGGTGGGGTGTAACCGAACGGAGCCTAACAGGGGGCGGAGAGCGTTTTCTTCCTCTCTTTCTAATGTCCTTGTTTGGGCTAACCAACCAACCTTCACTTTGGTGTTTGTCCAGGTGTTTAGATTTGGATGTGGGAGCAACTATTAAGTTATTGATTGACTTGCAAGGATGGATGGGGGCCCTTGGGATGCCCTGACAAGGGAAGTAGTTCACTCTAAGTATGTCACTGATTTTTTTTTTTTTAAAAGGTCCCATGCATGCAATGTGTTTTGGCGCAATCCCTTTACAAACCAACAAAACAATTGGGCTGTTACAGCTTACAGGGTACTCCACTTTGAATCGAGAAATTCCAATGCGTAAGTTTTAAATAACTGGACTTCTAATTTTGGACAGTCTAATGCGATTTTTAGGTAACTCTACTTATAAGCTGTAATAATGAAAGCGTCCGACGTGAGTGTTCGGTAACTCAATGTTTAATCATGAAAACAACCGATTCAACTTTTTGATACCTCAACATTTAATCTTGGAAATATCCGATGCGAGTTTACATAACTCGACACTTAATCTTGAAAATGTCTTGACTCGAGCTTTGGATAACTTGGCTTTGAGAAATCCCAATCCGAGTAATAGAGACCAAAACTTTAGTAAATCCCGGTGTGCTTCACAGTGCATAACAAAGATTGGTGTCGTGGCATGATGAGGCATCTCTCCACAAACACGTTGCACATTAAGGTGATAAAGAGCATCTCTAGTAGCATCCTCCAAATACTCCCTCTGTGGCGAGCAGGCTTATTTTTCGTCGGATGCGCTAAGGTTTTGGCGATATGGGCTCGGTAAGGCTGTTTGTGAGTTGTGAGGGGTGGTACGCGAACGCGTATATAACGTTGGAGGCTGCAAGGGGGGGGGGGGGGGCACGCATTAAGGTCGGCACGTCTTGATGAGACAGAGGTAGACGACGGGTTTAAAGGCGACAAGTTGTCACATCGCCAACCCTGGCCCGCCAACCACCATGTCGCTAGCACGCGTAGCGCTCCGAGGGCATCGAGCACGTCCCTTGTGGCAAAGGGATGGCCTCGATGCACCAAACACGATATTGGCCCGCTCTAGACGAAAAGGTGTTTTGGGGCACACTCCTAGGCGAAATTTTCTGCATGGCATGCCATAAAGGCCTTTGAGGCACCATTTGGTGGACGTGACTAAAGATGTTGTGAGAATTACGTCGGGTGACCACAGCTGCCCGATGCAATGTGGAGCTCGCCTACACGCAGACGCGAACCGCTAGACGCGTGAGACGTTGGTGGAGGCTAGGGACAGAGCCAGTGGGAGGTGCGTTGGGGCCTCCTTATGGTGTTTTTTGTTTTCATGAAACATCCCTTTAAAATTTGCAGATTTGGCACCTAAATTTAGCAAATTTGAGCTATGCGGTCCGGTCTAAGATATGTAATGTACAATTAGTCCCATTTGTCTTGTATTCCTGGTTCCGTCCTGGTGGAGGCAAGGAGGAGGCTGGCAGGAGGAAGTGGACCCCGAGAACCAGGAGATGAATGAGACTATAGTGAAGCATGCAAAGACAAGTGCGAGGGATAGAAAACTATATTTAATTTGTAGGAAAGGGCGCACACCACTGACCCGTGTGCAACTTAGTAACATTATTAATTCGAGAGCACTCAATAAGCACATCACATTGAGGATGAACATATCTTATAATTAAATTGTATGTGTGCAAGCATAGTAGAATCCACATCATTTCATGTTCATTGGTGTTTAATATAAGCGACATTATTAGAATGTGGTATTACATGCCTTTTGAACCTACTATTGAACCCTTCATACTTTCTAGGATTTTTTTTTGCGGGTAAAAAAGGAACTTTATTAAATAGGTGGGGTTACAAAGCGATCATGATCAAGCACCTGAAGGACTAATTCAGGTCCCGATCCTAAACAAGTAGCAGTGCGGCGTTCTACCCTTGCCAAGTTTGCAAGAATATGGCTAACTGATGTCTACGCACGCTTCTATTCCTGTAGACAGTGTTGGGCCTCCAAGAGCAGAGGTTTGTAGAACAGCAGCAAGTTTTCCCTTAAGTGGATCACCCAAGGTTTATCGAACTCAGGGAGGTAGAGGACAAAGATATCCCTCTCAAGCAACCCTGCAATCACGATACAAGAAGTCTCTTGTGTCCCCAACACACCTAATATACTTGTCAGATGTATAGGTGCACTAGTTCGGTGAAGAGATAGTAAAACACAGGTGGTATAGATGGTGGTAATATTGCAGGAAGTAAAGATGCAGTAAAACAGTAAACAAATGGTGCCAGAAAATAGCTTGCTGGTGTGGGAGGCAATTCTCTGTGGTGTAAGCAAGGCCTAGGGATCATACTTTCACTAGTGGACACTCTCAACATTGATCACATAACTGAATAAACAAATACTACTTTCTCTACACTCTCTTGTTGGATGACACACACCATTCATTGTGTAGGGCTACAAGAGCTCTGAAAGTGCATGGAGCCCCCATGTGTGGTTTTGGTAATTAATGACAATCCCTATGGACTAATGTTTGCATTGAGTTATATTTGTAGGAGTTGTCCATAGGCAATTATTGAACCATATGTTGGCTTCAAGGTTGCAATAAGAAGAAATTGATGAAGGATATCAAGTGTCAAGTATGTCTTGAAGATGAAGATGAAGTGAGCCCTCAAGTTACTTCAAGACATCAACATGATGAAGAATGAAGAAATGAAGTGCAAGTTCAAGATGAGCCAACTATGCCTATCTAGCAATTTTGTTGCATATCAATTCCTCAAGGCTCTCATATGTGCAATATAGATGAAAGTGCAAATTTAGTTACTTATTTTGGTATCCCCGTTTGTGATACTTGTTGCCTTTCTCAAATGCATCCCAACTATCTTCTATCCCTTGTTGATATTTGTGATGTATTTTAGTTGTTTGTGGTTGAAGTTCATGAATGTACAATAAGATAAAATTGAGCCTTTGGCCATGCTATTAAGCAAAAATTCTTATTGGTATATTGCATGACTTCAGTGCGGGATATCATACTAATTTTCTTGCGTATCTATTTTATGTGTGCATGTTTCTTTGTGGATAAATATCTTTGTGATATTGCCCACTTAGAGAAACTTATACACATAAGAGATGATACATCTCCTTTTGATATCTTATTTATTTATTGCGTGTTGATTGGTCATGCTAAGCAATATAATTCATTGAAGACTATGATGATGCTTTTTGCTCATCCTTGTAATAGTCTTATAATATGCTTTATCATGTCTTTCACATATCCTCTTGGTTGAGCCTTTTTATTATGGTGCCTCTTACTTGTTGCTCAACTGTTTGTTTGTTGCAAGTGTTTAGCTTACTTTTCTATCTATGATCTATTACAAATGTTTGTGTTTTAAATGAGGGAGTGAGGATTCCATGTTATGCATATTGTATTCAAATGCAACATTTTATTTTATGCATGTACATTGGGGAGCTTCCTCATTTGATTTAGAACACTATCTTGTGGTGATCATTAGAGTTTGATTCACTTGGTATCTTTTGTTTTTGAATGATATTATGGGAGTGATGATTCCATGTTTGTGCACTTTATAATCCAATGCAAATTGTCTAGTTTTGTGCACAAACCTTGGGGAGCTTCCTCATATTATTTAGAGCAATCTTCTTGATCTTATCATAATATCTATCTTTCTTTTGGTATCTTCCTTGTGGTTCATTTGGTTGCTTGCTTCATTTGTTGAAGCTTCTTGACTTTGTTATCTTTTTGCAATCTTTGATCCTATCTATAGTGTGATTCCTTCCGAATATTCGTCATTGGATATGTGCATTTGATTCCACTCAAATTATGAGAAATGCACACGCTATGGAGGAACTCTCACTATATTGGCCTTCTAAATTTTTCACCCATTTCGGCAATTGGTGCCAATGGGGGAGAAGTTTGGAGGGTTTAAGGGAATTTGGTTATGTCTTTGCTTTGTGCTTAAGCATGTGCCTTTATTGCATTGCATCTTGTTGCTTTGCATAGTTGAATATTTAGAGGAAACTCCACTAGGCTTTGAATGCCAATATATGCAATGAAAGTCAAGATCATTCACACATGCATATATTATGGGGGAGTTTGCTCTATATATTCAACTTATTTGTTACTTAAATTCCTTATATAAACCCTCTCAAAGAGATTGTCATCAATTACCAAAATGGGGGAGATTGAAAGTGCATGGAGCCCCCATGTGTGGTTTTGGCAATTAATGACAATCCCTATGGACTAATGTTTGCATTGAGTTATATTTGTAGGAGTTGTCCATAGGAAATTCTTGAACCATATGTTGGCTTCAAGGTTGCAATAAGAAGAAATTGATGAAGGATATCAAGTGTCAAGTATGTCTTGAAGATGAAGATGAAGTGAGCCCTCAAGTTACTTCAAGACATCAACATGATGAAGAATGAAGAAATGAAGTGCAAGTTCAAGATGAGCCAACTATGCCTATCTAGCAATTTTGTTGCATATCAATTCCTCAAGGCTCTCATATGTGCAATATAGATGAAAGTGCAAATTTAGTTACTTATTTTGGTATCCCCGTTTGTGATACTTGTTGCCTTTCTCAAATGCATCCCAACTATCTTCTATCCCTTGTTGATATTTGTGATGTATTTTAGTTGTTTGTGGTTGAAGTTCATGAATGTACAATAAGATAAAATTGAGCCTTTGGCCATGCTATTAAGCAAAAATTCTTATTGGTATATTGCATGACTTCGTCTTGGATATCATACTAATTTTCTTGCGTATCTATTTTATGTGTGCATGTTTCTTTGTGGATAAATATCTTTGTGATATTGCCCACTTAGAGAAACTTATACACATAAGAGATGATACATCTCCTTTTGATATCTTATTTATTTATTGCGTGTTGATTGGTCATGCTAAGCAATATAATTCATTGAAGACTATGATGATGCTTTTTGCTCATCCTTGTAATAGTCTTATAATATGATTTATCATGTCTTTCACATATCCTCTTGGTTGAGCCTTTTTATTATGGTGCCTCTTACTTGTTGCTCAACTGTTTGTTTGTTGCAAGTGTTTAGCTTACTTTTCTATCTATGATCTATTACAAATGTTTGTGTTTTAAATGAGGGAGTGAGGATTCCATGTTATGCATATTGTATTCAAATGCAACATTTTATTTTATGCATGTACATTGGGGAGCTTCCTCATTTGATTTAGAACACTATCTTGTGGTGATCATTAGAGTTTGATTCACTTGGTATCTTTTGTTTTTGAATGATATTATGGGAGTGATGATTCCATGTTTGTGCACTTTATAATCCAATGCAAATTGTCTAGTTTTGTGCACAAACCTTGGGAGCTTCCTCATATTATTTAGAGCAATCTTCTTGATCTTATCATAATATCTATCTTTCTTTTGGTATCTTCTTTGTGGTTCATTTGGTTGCTTGCTTCATTTGTTGAAGCTTCTTGACTTTGTTATCTTTTGCAATCTTTGATCCTATCTATAGTGTGATTCCTTCCGAATATTCGTCATTGGATATGTGCATTTGATTCCACTCAAATTATGAGAAATGCACACGCTATGGAGGAACTCTCACTATATTGGCCTTCTAAATTTTTCACCCATTTCGGCAATTGGTGCCAATGGGGAGAAGTTTGGAGGGTTTAAGGGAATTTGGTTATGTCTTTGCTTTGTGCTTAAGCATGTGCCTTTATTGCATTGCATCTTGTTGCTTTGCATAGTTGAATATTTAGAGGAAACTCCACTAGGCTTTGAATGCCAATATATGCAATGAAAGTCAAGATCATTCACACATGCATATATTATGGGGGAGTTTGCTCTATATATTCAACTTATTTGTTACTTAAATTCCTTATATAAACCCTCTCAAAGAGATTGTCATCAATTACCAAAATGGGGGAGATTGAAAGTGCATGGAGCCCCCATGTGTGGTTTTGGTAATTAATGACAATCCCTATGGACTAATGTTTGCATTGAGTTATATTTGTAGGAGTTGTCCATAGGCAATTCTTGAACCATATGTTGGCTTCAAGGTTGCAATAAGAAGAAATTGATGAAGGATATCAAGTGTCAAGTATGTCTTGAAGATGAAGATGAAGTGAGCCTTCAAGTTACTTCAAGACATCAACATGATGAAAAATGAAGAAATGAAGTGCAAGTTCAAGATGAGCCAACTCGAAGAGTTCATAAGCTTGAAGCTTGCCATGGAGAAATGATGTACAAGTTCAAGATGAGCCATCTCGAAGAGATCCTTTGCTTGAGTCTAGCCATCCATATGGTGTTCATGGATATGTGAAGATGCGCCGAAGAAGAAGCTCTCCCATGGTGGATTATGGGGGAGCAATCCACATGGTGGTCATGGTTATGTGAAGATGCGCCGAATAAGAAGCTCTCCCA
>NC_061510.1:291148353-291168886 GCF_022539505.1 Lolium rigidum
TGCATTGTAAGAAAACTCATGCTTGATGCCCTCATCAACAAACTCTTGCATAGTGTAGTTCTTGAACTCGGTGCCATTGTCGATTCTAATTGCCTTGATCTCGGTTCAGCCGCCATTGAGCTTTCTTAGCGAAGGTGATGAACTCTCTATGGGTCTCGTCCTTGGACTTAAGGGAGGAAAGACCCAAGAGTATCTTGAGTAATCATCAACAACGACAAGTCCATACTTTCTCCCACAAGGTATCATAATGTGATGGCCCAAAGAGTCCAAATGAAGGAGCTCCAAAGGCCTAGATGTGAAGTAACAATACTCTTGATGGAATGCTTCTTCTTGGAGTTGCTTTCCGGCTGCATGCACTACCAAACCTGATCTTTCTCAAAGAAACGCAGTTAGTCACAATATGCTCACCCTTTAGGAGTTGTTTAAGATTCCTCGTATTAACATGACCAAGAAGGCGTACAACCATCCTTCGTCATGCTTGGCACGCCATTAGACAAGTGGAGAAGGAGGGGCTCTCTTTCGAGAGGTCAACCACGTAAAGCGGTTGTACTCCACATATCCAACAAGGACCAATTTGAGATTGTCACTCCTAAAGACTTGCACATAATATTTAGTGAAATATGAATTGTAACCGGCATCGGCAAGATGATATATAGAAAGTAAGTTATAGCCAAGGTGTTCAACAAGCATAACCGCCTCAAGGCACAAGTCCTTAGAGATTGCTACCTTGCCATACCCAAGTACCTTTCCCTTTGAGTTGTCACCAAAGGTAATGCTTGACTTCTTGTTGATATCTTCAATGAATTGATCAAGCACACCTTTTCCTCCGGTCATATGATTGGTGCATCCACTATCAAACACCCATTTTGGACCACCGGAGGAATACCCCTACAAAATCAAGTAGAGGATTTAGGAACCCATCAATTAATGGGTTCCTTTGCAATGGCAACAATATCTTTTGGTACCCAAATTGAGTACTCTCTATAAGCATAGCCATTAGGAGGGCCAACATAGTTAGCATAGACATCACCATAATAATCAACAAATAATGCATAGTGATCGTTTGGCCCCGTGCGGTCACCACTAGTGGCTTTGCCCTTTGAGGCTTTGCCATTGTTAGTGACCTTCTTGTTCTTATCTTGAGCGGGTTTCTCCTTCTTGTAGTTGTTCTTCTTGTGGGACTTGGGAACATATCCAAGTCCATACTTTTGATTGTTTGACCTTTGCTTACTCAAGAGGTCATCCAATCCCATCTTGTTCTTGGCGGTGGTGAACTTTGCAAGTTCCTTTGTTAGCCTAACATTTTCCTCAAGAATAGATGCTTGCTCACAAGAAGATTCATTAGGATGATAGTCAAGACCATATTTGGTCACCAAGGACTCAAGATATGCATTGGTCTCAACATGCGAGAGAGAGTTCCTCTTGTAAACGAATATGTTCCTCAACAAGTTTAGCATGCTCACTAGTAAAGGAAATGGAGGAACAAGCAAGCTTTTCACCATCAATGGGATCCTTCATTGATCCAAGAGCCTTTTGTAGGATTCTTGAAGTAGATCATGGTTCTCTCCAAGTTTCTTGAGCTCATCCTCGACAAGCTTGTTAGCTCTTTCAAGGTGGTCAAGATCCCTAGTGAGAGAAGCATGAGCAACTTCAAGCTCCTCCTTTGAGGCATTGAGCTCTTGGGTCAATAATTGAGCCCTATCAATAGTTTCTAGGTCTTTAACTTTATCAAGTTCATAAGTTTCAATTTGTTGCTTAAGGCCTTGAGATATGCACCTTTCGGTTTTTAGCTCTTGTCTTAGGAGATTGAATCTCCGTTCCTTCTCATTCAATTGATATTCTAATTCCTCAATGGACTCATCCTTTTCTTTGAGTGAGTCCATCAAGAAATCAAACTTGACAAGAGCTTCACCACGAAGGGTGCATCTAACATCATAGAGTTCCTTAAGCACAATTAGTTCATCTAGATTTTCGTTCTCATCATCTAGAACACTAGATAGGGAAGGTGGAGGTTCCATTACCTTGGTTTCCCTTGCCATAAGACAAGAGCCAATGGTTGTAGATGAGGTAGAGTCATCGGAGTCATCATCTTGAGTTATCCTTGCCATGAAGGAGGATCCAACATCATTCTCCGTGGAGTAGTCCTTGGAGTAGTCATATGTAAAGAGTGACCCGGGCTTAGAGAAAGCCAAACCGGCCACCCCGGCCTCCTTCTCCTCATCTTCCTCTTCATCATCGGACAAGTACTCGACTCCAACAAAGGCTCTTCCCTTGTTCTTCTTGTATCGGTCATTGATTGGGTTTGGCTTCAATCTTGGCTTGACCCCTTTGATGAATCTTGGCTTGTCCACCCTTTTCTCATAAGGGCACTCATTTGCAAAGTGGCTATCTTCATCACAATTGTAGCAAGTTCTCTTCTTCTTCTTTTCATTGAGGAGCATAGGGAACTTTGCCTTGTACTTCTTAGCAAAGAAAGCAAAGTCGGTAGCAATGTCACTAGTTGAAGTCATCTCTTCATCTTCTTCAATTTCATAGTCTTCTTTGCTTTCATGGTCGGCTCTAGCTTTGAGAGCAAGGTTGTGTGACGCTTCATGGTTGTGTGAGGCTTCATCAACACGGTTCATTGCCTTGAGTCTCTTTCCGGCTTTGGCCATGCTTTCATTGGCGGCCACATAGGAGACTAGACCATAGGAGTTGAGATCGGCACTCTTGGTCATGATTTGCAAGTTGAGTGCAAGGTTGGTGTCTTCTTGTTTGACGGCAATCATAGCAATGACCTTGGATTTTATGAAGGCTTCGTTCATCTCGAAGCCGTCATTGTACTTCTCAAGCACCAAGTCCCTTGACCCTTACTTTCGTAGCACCAAGCCTAGCATAGGCATCGGATACGGATTCTCCATCTCGAATCATGAACTGGTGGGCCTCTTGCTTTGCGGTCTCATAAAGAGCTGATTGGATCAAATCGGTTCCCTCTTGGAGTACTACGATCCGATCCCACAACTCTTTAGCGGAGACAATGTCATCGACTTGATCAAGAAGCTTGCGGTTGATGCCACTTCTAATCTTGTCACGTGCGGATGCATTGAGTTGATCGGTTGTAGAACTCGGTGGAGGTCAACCGAGTAGGATCTTGTGGCTCCCGATGTCCATGAACAATGAGCTCCCATAGCTCCACACTGCAGTACTGCGAATATGAGATTCCATAGCGGATTTCCAATGTGGAAAGTGAGTTCCATCGTAATGGGGAACGGTCCCACTATGGTTTATATGAGGCATGGGTGAAGTGTTTCTGGGATAGTCATGGTTAACATCATGGTAGGTTTCCTTAGAGGCCGAAGCCCCACTAAGAGTTCCACCCGCAGTTAGGTTCTTAAGCATGGCAGTCATTTCAGTCATTTGGTTTTGTAGCTCATCCTCCTTTTTCTTCTTCTCGACATCATATGCCAAGAATCTAGATTTCATCTCTTTAACCGAAAGGTTAGAGTCGTCATCTAGACCCTCGAAGAGTTTATCCATCTCACTCTTAAGGCGGTGAAGCCCTTAATAAGAGTCCAGGCTCTCGATACCAAATGAAAGTATAGAGATGGTAAACCTAGAGGGGGGGTGAATAGGTTTCTACAAATTTTAATTCTTTCTTTGCAATATTAGGCTTTGCGGAATATAAAGATGAGCCTAATGCAAACTAGGTGAAGCAACCTGTGATAACTCAAATTTTTGAGTAATTAATTAATTTGTTTTAAATGATAATTTGGTATAGATTATTTTGTTTAGCTAAATTCTAGTGTTTAAGTAAGATCTTAATCTTTGCATGCAACAAAAATAGTGCTAATCTGATCTGTGCATTCACGATCACTAGCTAGTAGTATATACGTTGTACTTACTTGAGGAAAAGAGAAAGATCCAGGTGAAGCTTTGTCACATGCATAGTCGGTAGAGTTTTTGTACGTGGAGCCTTGCATGTGTTTAGTAAGAAGAAAGTCAGCTAGGTCTTGTCTTGCCGACGGGAACCGCCAAACCACAACCTGACACGTAGTTAGTATGTAGAAGTCGCTCTAGATATTTAGCTGGCCTTGGAACCGACGTTCCCCATCACCACTACTATTAAAAGGGAGAGAGGGTGGTGATCCAACAAATCACAGCCATACATTGTCCATCTAACGATTCACAGAGCGACTATCAAGGGCTGACAAAGTTTCCGCTCACGTGACTTTTTCCCCTCAGATCAGATCAGAATCGTGCGTAACCGGCTAACCGCAGCAAAGCCCCCGCTCCCGTGAATATTCTTCTCATATCAGAATCGTGTGTGAATCGTGTGTAACGGCACTCGTGCGCCCGCAGACGACACTTCCGTTGCCGTCACAACCAGTCTGCCGCCGCCGCGCTTGATCTGCCAGCCGCTGACCTTGATCTTGAGAGACGTGAGATTGACCCTGCACGCGCGCACGGCCGCCAACTCTGCACTGCCGGCGGCGACCGTTGCTACTGCGGCGCCGTCGTGTCCCCTGCACCACGCCTCGCGCACGGCTGCTGGTCTGCACCGCGGCGCCGACCACCGCCACTACTGCGCCGTCCGCCATCGCGTCCCCTGCAGCAGCATCCAACTGCTGCCAACCCTTCATCCCTGCACACTTCTTTTGACGTCTGCAAAATCAAGGTTATATTTCAGAACACGTTTCTTTTGAAGTCTGCTAAATCAAGGTCTGATTTGAGAATTGCAGAACGCTGCCATCTATTTTCTCATATCCTGTATCTTGGTATTAGTGGTGATTCTGGGTTTCTAAATCAGAGCCATAATTGAAGTAATTGTCAGTTACTTTTCTTGAACAGAGGAAGCACATATCATAATCTCATCTTCCAGCCATAATCCCATTTCAGGACATAACCAACAGGAAAGAACAAGGTAATTAGGAAGAACCTAAATATGCCATATACACAACAGCAATGTGAGCAATCTAAAAACCGTGAGCAATTACAACTGCAGATACTAAAGAAGTCAACAAACAGAGGGATAAGGAATGGTATGCAAAAAAAAGATGAAATTTCCAAGTGCGGGTGACAAACACGGGAGTTTAAGAAACAGTCGACCCACCGGTGAGTTCTGAAAACACCCTATGTGATGCTCCAGCTACTGGACAACTCGAAGTCACCCTATAGAGCACATGCAGCAGTTCATGTGTTCTAAACTCCCTACATATGGATGGGATGTTTTTGTACTGCAGATTTATATACAGAATGCTGATTTTTTGTCTAAAATGTAATTGTAGGCATGGATCCAATAGTTCGGCAAAGAAGGGCATCTCTGATAACTGCTATAGCTGATTTGTCACAGTTATTGGCTGTGTCTCTTTAGAGGGTGTGAACAATGAGTCCAAAGGTATGTAACATTAACCTAAAAGCATCATATCTGAAGATGTGTTAGAGGATCATATCATTTTTTTCCCCTGAAGAGGTAGTATATGCAGACCCTAATATACGTAATGCTGATTTTTTTTTTGTCTACAATGTAATTATAGGTATGGATCCAATTGTTCAGCAAAGCGGGGCATCTCTGATGACAACTATAGCTGATTTGTGGGTGTAGACAATGAGTCCAAAGGTATGTAACATCAGCCTAAAAACATCTATATCTATAGGAAAACCTCCGATGACTACTATAGTTCTATACCAATATAAAAAGACCTGGGGAGTAGGGTGATCCAACAAATAGCGGCCATAGATCCTCAATCTAATGGTTATTAGAAGCTAAAGATATTGCCCTTACTCGTGGACTTCTGAAGTCCACTGAAATATTTTACAGCCCATTGTTTGTATTGGGAATAGGGCCTAGCTTAGTTAAGTTGTAATCGTTTGAGCTACGCTATAGCAACTTGGTGATCTAACCCTGTGCGGGAGAAGTGGGTGGATCTGTTTCCTTTGTCACGGACGGACTAACGCGGAACTGACCAATCGAAGACATGTCATCCCGCTCCCGTGACATTTTTTCCTCATAAGATAAAAATCTGGGCAATTATTTTGAACCGGAGGGAGCGTACCTGTCACCTAGGACAGGGTTCTGGGTTAGTTTTGTCTGCATGACGTGCACAGCTCCACTCAATTTTTTTTGACATGATTAAAATATATTTAGAAGAGGAAATAAATTAGACCTTGATTTAAACAATGGTTGAGGACAAAAAATACATCTCAAGCAAACTGGTACGCGAGGTCACAGCCACAGCCTACAAGTGAAATTCAGGGCCTGGCCAAATTCTGTTATATTTTGGATACACATAAAACAAAATAATTGCCCAAATTCTGTCATATTTTGGATACACATAAAACAAAATAATTGCCCAAATTCTGTTAATATTTTGGATAGCACACATAAAACAAGTACTCCCTCCGGTTCAAAATAATTTCCTAAATACGGATGTATCAACACACTATATTTAGGCAATTATTTTGAACTGGAGGGAGTAGAAAACATTGTAGAATAGAATACATTAAGGGCATGCCAAGGCCAGGTCAGTACTATTCGCTTCAACCTGACTACTATGTATTAAAACAAGGGAAACATTGAAGGCATATGTTTCAAATTGGCATAGAAAGTATGGAAACATGTGAGTAGCTTGATGCCTGCTGTGATATAGAAGCTTTTGGGAGTGAAGGATCCTCGGATTACAAGTTACATTGAACACATTTATCTACTAGCCAATTAGCCAGCGTATACTAGCAGATGAATTACTGAAATACTATAAGTTCATGGGTACATCAAGAGTAACCCAGTCTGAAAATTACCAATGTTATGCAAACTTAAATGCAAGGTTTAAGAAAAATATACTCTGAAGGAACAAGGTTGTATTTCGTCAAAAGTCAATGTGTACTAATATTAGAAGCTAAAGATATTGCTCTTACTCATGCACTTCATTCTGAAGTCCACTGAAATATTTACAGCACATTGTGTATACTGGGAACAGGGCCTAGCTTGGTTAAGTTGTAATCGTTTTTGAGCTATGCTATAGCAACCTGGTGATCTACCCCTGTGCGGGAGAAGTGGGTGGATCTCTTTCGGTCTTTCCTTTGTACCCCGTATATTGGTGCTACTGTCAAACTTCTAAAAGCTGGCCACAATAAGGCTTACTTTCACTGTTTGACCATTTAGTTTCCTATATGAACGCTGCATCATTCAAAATTTCAATAACAAAGTCCAGATTTTTGCTTAGTTTTGGCCATTCATACTGCTTTCGACAAAAATTGCTGTGTAAATATTCAATATATGGAGTAGTTGGTTTGTAACACATGCTCTTCATTTCATGCCTAATTCATCGAGCTTTATGCTAATTTTATCCATGAGGGGATTCCTCACCGCCAACGAAGAATGACGACCAGGTGTATGCACTGACGGATGAAATGAATCTCATTGCTGATGGAGAGCCCTGGTGGCGGCAGAACACCACTCCCTCTGACGCAGGTGTCGAGCTCGAGGAGGACTAGGGCGGAAGCGCTCCAATCCCTCCGCCGCGGGTGTCCAGCTTGAATATGCACAGGGCGGCGCAAGCGCGCTTAGACGGAGGGAACAGGACGGCGCTTTGGAGCCGTCCAACACGCTGCCTCCGCCTCCGCCTCCGCCTGGCCTTGCGCTGCCGAGCTCGACTGCATCCTCCTGACCGGAATCGAGCAGGTGCGTGCGAGTCCAGCCCCTGCCGCTGGCTCACCTGGCTTTCCGCAAGTGCCGGATAGTCTCCGGTCTCCTGGAAGACGAGGCGGTCGTCGAGGCCAGCGGTGGGTAGGCAGTAGAGCAGGGGTCCGGTCAACGGTGGTGGGGGAGACACAGGGAGTACTATACTACTACTGTATCGGATAAGTGAGGAGACCAGGAGATTGACTGAGGCTGTGCCTGGAACACATTAGTTTCATGTCGTTCAGGCTTCGGGTGTTTGTGGGCCCTGGGCCTTCGGACGTTGGCCCTGGGCTTTTCTTTTCCCTGTCATACGAGATTTGGAAAACAATATTACCTGTTTTAATTTCTATAAAATAAGCATAAGTTTGAGAACAAGTGTTGGATGATCATTTGATGATTTTGAAGGATTTTTTCTGGAGAACAGTTTTCTTTGCAAATACTAGCCGTGGTGTGTGTGTCTGGTTAAAATACATACATTTATATGATTACGAATTTTATGTGAAGACATGCGTGTGATCACATGATTGTGCGTGAGACACATTTCAAGTGGATCTTCACAAAAAATCGCTAAAATATAAATAAGATTTAAAATAATTTTTAATTATGAAATATAATACGTGCGTGGCACGTGCACCTTTACTAGTCTATAAATAGGCAGCTTCCTTGCTGCTCTATTCCCTGCGCGGAGAGTGAGATAGAGCGAGCGAGGGCTAGAGCTGAAAGAAAGAGTGAGATTAGGAGTGAGAGAGGATCCGGCCGTACGTGCATGTTAGTCATGTTTGGTGGAGTTCAAAATATATGGAGGTGCTGCTGAAATACACATGCGTCTTAAGTCGTAGACTAGGTCTTATATTGTTGCCGGGTTTTCTTAGCGGAGGATATATTGGTTTACTATCCGAAGATAGAGATATATTATTCAGGCAAGCTGTTTATACCCTTTCATGTATTTTGTTAGAATACAAATTGTTGTTAAATACATGATATAGTAGTTGGTAGATGGTATCGGAGATATTCGTGGGCTAATTCGCCGGTGTCGTTACGCGGTGATGGATCCGCTGGAGCCACCAGTACAAATCGGGCATTAGCGCGAATATCGATAGAAAGTGATCAACATGAAAGATACATGTTTTTATAAGAGCAAACTTGGTGCTACGAAGGTAAATATATTGTACCGGTCACGGCTCGGGTATGGGACCGTCCGTGTTCTCCGCCGGGGACGGCCTCCGTTCGGGAACGTGTCGGTGATGGATCCGTAGGAGCGACCGGCATCGTAGGTCGAGTGTCCGGTCTTAGCGGGTATAAGAACACCGCTTGACTAGCGCAACCTAGTCAAGACTGTCGATGTCGGAGTACCCCTCTGCAGAGTGTAAAAGCGTGAATTTCACCCCTGTGATTCCCGGGTAGGGAAACTTACTTTCATGTGTGGCACCATGCGTTTTTAAATTGCCTAATACCTTAACCACATGTTGTTGTTTTTCAAAAAGTATTTCTATTTTATAAATTATATGATTGTGTATATTCAGTTTGCTGAGTATGACTTGTCGTACTCATCAGCTCCCCTATGTTTTTTTTAGACAGAGATGCCGTTATTGAAGAAGACCTCATCGGTGGAGGTTTAGGCACAACCAGCGGGTGGGAAGCGATATAGAGAATCTAGTTGTAATTCCTATGTAATTGTAAAGAAATCTGTAAAGATGTGTAGTTGAGCTTCTCGAGATCCACTGTGCTGGTTTAAGCCTGCAATTTTAGCCTTGCGCGAGTATAAGCCTCTCGATTTATAGGCGCGCGGCGGCTGTCTCGTCCAGGCCCGGTCTCGGGGCGTGACACAACCTATATGAAGATACAACTATCTCGAGCACGAAGGCTCACAAGTAAGGAGTTCGGTTAGAGATAACCGATAGCACGCGAAGACGAGGATGTATTCCCGTGTTCCCTTGCTTTGCAACAAGGTACGTCACGTTTGGAGGGGTGGAGGTCCCACGAAGGATTCCCCACGCCACGAAGGCTCACCCTATTCTCCGGAGCCTATCCCACGAAGGAATAGCTCACTCACTTGTGGTAGACTTTGAGGTAGCCTCCAAACCTTCACAATCTTGCCCGGAGCAAATCCACAGCCTGGATGCTTCCGGACTCCTCTTGCCCACCTAGGGTTTCCAAGGAACCCTAGGAAGCAAGCTTCTCAATGAATACAAGGGGGAATGAGATTTGGCTTGGTAGAACGGTAGATCGGGTCCTCCTCTAACGATTCCCCGGAGGGATTTGAGTTTGGGTGGAGGAGGAGAGAGATCTGAGGCTTTTGGTGTTTCTAGCAATGGAGTAAGAGAGAGAGAGCTCAAGAACAGCTTGTAATATGTTGCCTAACTGTTCAGAGGTAGGAGAAGGCCTATTTATAGTGTTCTTCGAAAAATGGCCGTTGGTCAACTTGCCACATCAGATTTTCTTCGAGGAATCCGGTTGACCGGGTTTGGCGCCGGGCCGACCGGCGCACAGGCCGGTCAAACCGGGCTCTCGACCGGGCCGGCCGGTTTCAACCGGAGCAGGGACCGGAGCTTGACCGGAGGAGCTTCTGGACATACTGGAATGCGCCCGGATGGCACAAGCGCGAAATCCGGTTGGCGCCGGGCAGCCGGGTCGGCTGCCCGGTCCGACCGGGACGGTGACCGGATGCTCCGGTCCTAACCGGGCCGGAGACCGGGCGGCGACCGTAGGGCTTGCCCCTTTATCGGATCCTGCCCGGATGGCACAAGCGCCGGAGCCGGTCCCGACCGGGCTGGCCGGTGCCGGTGGCCGGTCCGACCGGGCCGATGATCGGCCGGACACAGGAAAATCCCGTTGATTCTTTCGTCGAATTGGGGGGTCTCCATTGCCTTCTTCTTCCATTGATACACCTTTATACCTCTTTGGCTAATACCTGGGAATCATCTTGTAGCCATGTATTAGTCCAAATACACTAGCACGGTGTCATTGTTACCAAAATAATGGATAAGGGTAAAATACCCTTACATTGATTAATCTAGATTGGATGATTGCCATGCAAGAAGAACTCGAGTGATTCACCCGCAATGAAGTGTGATGTTTTGTTGAGAGACCAAAAGATCATTGCATAAATGTGATTGAGACCAAATGAGTTTTTATGAACAAGCAAGACGAGAATGGAATCACCGGAGGAAATAAAGCAAGAAGGTTAGTGGGGCAAGGCTTTTCCTAAAAAGAAAGTATGGACTTTAAGGACACCTTTGCGCCTATTGCTCCCCTTGAAGCTATTCGTCTCTTGCTTGCTTATGCTTCCTTTCATAACTTCAAACTTTATCAAATTTGATGTCCCATTATGCTCATTTGACTGTTTTGCATGATTTTCATCCTCGCCTTAAATATTTCCTTAGATTTATTTGGCCTCAAGAAACTAGAAGAATTTTTGCCTCAAGAAACTAGAAGATTTTTTTGCCTCAAGACAATATTTGCATAATTTTTGTCATTGCACAAAGATTTCCTTCAAATGAATTTATGGACATGTTGATCTTTCACTTTAAGTCTTCGGATGGTAGGCACTATCTTATACTCTACTAGAGTTTGAAATTAGATGCTTTTTAATTCTATCTCGTGGAACACGAGCTCTTATTTAGTTTTTAATTGATCCCTTATATGTGTTATATTGTTTTTAAACTATCCTTTTGAACACCGGTGAAAAGAATACTGTCTTTCACTAAGTAGTTAATATTTGACCTATCTAGATTTAGCTATTAAACACTTACATCAACTACTTTAGCTGATTAGTAAAAGTGATACAGTAGTTATGATTTGCGCAAGTGAATTCACTGTAAAATGAGTTTGAGTGTGGTTGCCAACTCGCTATAACTATATAATGTAGGTAGCGTATTAAATATCTCTTAGAAGTACTCCTAAACCAAGTATAGAAGTTGCTTACTTGCTAAGTATCTTGTAAGTTTTCACGAATAAAAGGTATATCCCAAACTTTTCAACTCACATGAAAACGGCTAGTTGCAACACCATTCCATGTGAAAGTTTATAAAGCTCTCTGATTCGCCAAAAAAAACCATTCATGTGAACAGCCGGAGAACATTGTGAACCTCAAATTACCTGAAAGGACATGACCTCGAAATAACCAGCACAACCAAATTCAACCCACACTCGAGCAAGAAAACCAAAACCAAATTCGAGACCCTTCAGCATCCAGATCCCAGAACTCCATAGAAAAAGTCAAAAACTTTATGTCTAAAAATAAAAATTAATAAACATAAAAATAAACAAAAAGCAAAAAACAAAAAACAAAACCAAAAACTGCAGGCCCTCGCATTCACACCAGAAAAAGTCCACGTCCGCGTTTTCCTTTCTCCTTCCCACCTCCCCCAACCCCAACCCCAACCAGTCCTTCCTTCCTACCCAAGAACCCTCCAATCCCACACCACTTTGCTCCAATCCGCCCCCAATTCTCCCCACGAACTTCCCGTCGGCACCACCGCGTCGGCTCCACCATCCCGGATCGGAAGAGAGCCCGCCGCCGGTGCTCCTCGGCGCTGAATCTCGCGGGGAGTCCGCCCAGATTCGGTAATTTTCTTTTTGGGAGCTCTTTGGGTTTCGCGTCTATCTATGCCGCGTTCCTCGGGCAGCGGTTGCGGCTGGATGGCAAGGCGGATCTCGGCGCTGATTGATCTCGGGGTGCCGCTTGTCGCAGGATTTAGGGTTTTTCGACGCGGTCGCGGTGGCGCGCTTACTCGGCCGCGTGGAAATGTCGGCGGCCGTGGCGTGCGCCGAGAGGGCGACCAGCGACATGCTGATCGGCCCCGACTGGGCCGTCAACATTGAGCTCTGCGACATCATCAACATGGATCCCGGGTATGAGCACACTCTCCACCTTTTTCTCTGGTCGTTCATCGTCAACATGATTTGCTTGGGTTAAATATGCCATCATGTGAAGAAATATTGCTAGGTTGCTGCTTCCTTCGAGCAGGGGGGTAAAATGGGGTTTTGATACATACTGCGTTTTAGTTGTAATTGTGTTGTTTCTTGCATCATGTTTGAATTGATTCACGTTATCTTAGAAACATATTGTAGTTATGTGTTCTGTACAATCTGTTGTTCATGGCAACAATTTGCCTTCGTCTGCTGGTTGCTGCACTGTCTTAGGTTCTCTAGTTTTTTTTAGCAATTTGTTGTTTATATGGTTGTTAGCCTGGAAGGTGAGACGTTTTGTCAATTCATGAATTCTTTGTGGTTAATTAGTTGCGTCATAGTCTCATGAAGGGTCACCTACTTTGGTGAAGTTGTAATAAATTAGTGGCATTTGTTGTTGAGCTGCGGCCTTGATGTGCCATTATGTTTGGCCATGAAGTACTACCAATGTGGGCTTAAGGTCACATCGAGAAATTCTTTGTTATTCTTCTTCATTCTTGGGTGTAAGTTGTAGCTTCCATAGTTTCACAGATACCTTGAATTACCAAAGGCTCCCGGAAAAGTAAAAAAATGTCTATAAGTGGTGATTTGTGGACCGACCTCGTTGATATTATTTTTCAGATCTGTGTATATACTACAACTAAGGGAAGCCACTCTGTTCTGTATTACCGGTTTATATAATTTGGGTCATGCTGGAGTGATGCAGACTTCTTGGTGTGTTTGCTATATTGGATTGCCGTGATTGTTGCTTCATCTTATCATCTTATATACTGTTACTGAGCAAGTGAGCAGCAAATTTTGGCTGCATTTCCGATTTGACTTTTCATGTGTTTTACTCGAAGCATGCTGATAAATGTTCCCTCAACCTTAACTGCAGACAATCAAAGGATGCACTCAAGCTCCTAAAGAAACGCCTTGGGAATAAGAATTCAAAAGTTCAGATTCTGGCCCTTTATGTGAGTACTACAGAATTTCATGTATATCTATTGTTAGTTGTGACTCGGTCATGCTGTGTAGGTTTTACATTTGCACCTGCATCCTGTTGTTTTTGAAAGTTCCAAGAAGCATATACATTTTTTTTTTGCTTACATGCATGTTTATTTTTCTTTACTGATTAATTGGCCTATTGTTTCAGGTGCTAGAGACTCTAAGCAAAAATTGCGGGGATATTGTTTACCAACAGATCATTGAGCGTGATATACTAAGTGAAATGGTTAAAATAGTAAAGAAAAAGGTGACAGGACTAATCGGTGGTTAACTGCTTGTTTCCTAGATTCATGTGCATCTGTTCAGACTGTTCTGATACTAAATTTATCTATGCAGCCAGACTTAAACGTCCGGGAGAAAATATTGAGTTTGATTGACACATGGCAAGTGGCTTTTGGAGGTCCATCGGGGAAATATCCTCAATATCACACAGCGTACCAAGAACTCAGGGTACCTTCCACTGTCTCTTTCATCGTTATTTATCTTGTGAAACCACGGAATTCTCAGCTTTCCACTTCACTACTTTTCCCCCTGAACTTCGATCTGCTTTATTTTGTATTCCCAGTGTAAACTTAGATCTACACTAATATGCTTAGTTAGCCAAGCCAATTCATTCAGTCCAAACAATGAGCAAGATGCCTTTGCCTTCTTGTTTCTGCAGACAGCTGGTGTTGATTTTCCACCTCGCGAGGAGAATACAGTTCCACTGTTTACACCTCCTCAAAGTCAACCATTGAGACAGCCACATCTATATCCTCCAGGTCAAAGCTATGAAGATGTAGCTATACAAGCTTCTCTCCAATCCAGTGCCCCCGCTGCATCTGCCCTGAGGTATTCACTTATTCGCATTCATAGTTAATTTATGATATGGTTCCTTTTATTTTGTTCACCTCTTGTCTGTGTTTCTTCTTAGTGTGTTGCATGCAGTACTTGCATTCATATTTTGTCAATCCCATTTATGTTTGAATTTTGTTTGTCCCTTGTGTTTCTTCGTTTTTCATTTCTCTTAGTTGCATTCCTTCCCTACTAGTGTCTGCAAACTTGTTTATGATTGGCTTCCCACATTTTATTGTTCTTCTTATTTATGTAAGTTGGTATTTAGTAGGCCAAAACAACAGGGTAGTCCTTATTTTGATTGAAACAAGTATGACCAAATTGGTTTTGCAAAAATGCACACAAAACATCAAACCCATAAGATCCCTCAGATATGCGGCAGCTCCCACTGCCATAAGATCTATATATGATGAGTAGACATTTCTTAACAGTTAAAGCATATTCACTGTCGGCAGATGAGCTGATTTAAAGTATTATCTCTATCTTGTACTGGGATCTCCTCCCCTTATTGTTGGCACCATCCTCATTGGTGGTTCTCATCGTGAACTCGAAAGCGCACTAACAAGTAGCACCGAAACATTGTGCCAGCTGGCTCCATGGTTTTGTGGGAAACACGAGCTTCATTAAATCAAATCAACAGGGTTACAATCAGCCTGAAGACTGAACTAAAAACACCGGTGGCTCAGCATCCCAAGAGATCGACGCTTCCTGTAAACTTGCAAATTTGTTCAGGAATGAGCCCCTTGGTTAGCCACGCGACGGGCATGCCTTATATTCTACTCAGCTCGCTAATCTCATCTAAGACCTTTTTGATCATGGATCAATCATTCACTCTGTCGTGCCATTGGAGCACCAAAACTTAACAATCAACATCAAAAACCACCTTGCTGAAACCCTTGTTTCTAGCAAAAATGACCACATCTTTCAGCACGAGGGTCTCAACCGTTAGAGGATCAGAAATACCCCTATAGGTTTTACATGTGGCTCCACGAAACTCCACATCAGAAACGGGCTACAGCTCCTGTCTCCACCATGTTATCATCAGCATTGATCACACCGTCTGAGTTAATCTTGATAAAACTGTCAGGTGGTCGCTGCCATTTGCATGCCTGTCTAGCAGCTCTTGGTAGAACCTCCTTAGAAGTTCAAGGGTTTGCAAGGTCTCCCTAACGAACTCCATAGTTTTGTCTGGATTACAACCAGCCTCATCATGAGTCAGATTGTTCCTTGATGGCCAAATCGGGTACATTACTGTAATAATAACAGTTTTGTCACTCTGGTTGATTGCTGTCTCACATAGGATGTCCTTCGCCCATGTTAATGGGTGTAGCTTAGGTAACTTCACTAAAAGCAAGTCCTTTGCAGCTTCCCTAAACAACTTCGCATGACTGCATTCGATCGACGCATGCATCATAGTTTCCGCTTCGCCTTACACAGAGCACAGGTGCTGTTCTCCATTATATGTTGCTGTGACAAAGTCCTATAGTAGAATAACTTGAAGAACTCACCACCAAAATACACGCACCTTTGGGACCACAGGAAGTTTCCACATTCGCTTCCATAACTCACCATCATTTTCGGACGAAGGCGTGGAAGAACCATTGTTATTTCTTGCCTCCTCCGACTGATGTGCATCCATGAAGGATTTATATGCTGACCTGACGCTATGAATTCCAGACTTCTCCCAACCAATCTTCTCCATCTGTTCTCCTTAGAGGAATGCTCAGGATCGGATCAACATCTGGAACAAAGAATATCTTCCGAAATAAGTGGTTCATTCCGCTCGTGGTTTTCTGTCATCAGTTCATTCACCGTGACAAGATCACAATCCTTCTGGCTCCATGTTCAACAGGCCGCATATTCATATAACTAGGGTTGTGTAAGGTTTCAAAAACTCTAATATCACATAGGTATTTATACTTTTATAGTGACAAAATACAAGGGGCTGACATTTTGACACACAAGATATTGTTTAACTGCTCTGTGGAGGTCTCATTTTCATAATCATATCAAACAGTATCTGTATTCTTTTTTGTTGTGTTTATTTCACCATTCTTGCAGAAACCCTTTTTAGTTATAATCTACCCTCATTTTGCTTGTACAATTTGAATTACAGTCTAAGTGAGATTCAGAGTGCTCGAGGAATTGTGGATGTGCTGGATGAGATGTTAAATGCACTTGACCACAGACACCCTGAGGTGAGCTCCCTTCAAGAAAGCATTGCGCTCTTATGTGTTGTGCGTAATATATAATGCAGGATCTTGCATGCTTTTGCATTTGTTGGTTTCTTCTATTATGATTTAGTATCTCTACCAGACACATTTTCTTGATTCAATGGAAATTTTAGGCATAAACATGTGAGTTATCTGCTATTTTGCCATCTTCATTCTATACTAAGGAGGCTGTAGTTCCCATACGTTGTCAGTTGAGGTGTTTCATAACATGTATTCTTGTATATTTCATAGTGGAGTGGAGGTTGTCTATCCTGTAACTGGAGAACAAAGTAATTTGTTTACTCAACTTCCAACCTACGTGGCATGTTTGGAGTTTATATCATTTACTTAGAGCATAGTCATGTTGTCCAAACTTTATTGGCTTGTAACGTAAATACCTTGCCTGTCAGTTTGTTAATGACTTGAAGCATTCCATTTTGACCCCAGTGAAACATGCTTATCATTGTAGGGATGATTCCCAAGAAAAAAATACTGTAGAGATTCATAGCTGTACTTTTTTGTTGTTGAACTCAACAAATGGAAAGCAAATTTAATAGTTCCTATCTTATAAAAAATTATGCTTGACGACAACAAATGGAGAGCAACAAAATAATCTTCATGAAATTGGAATATTGGAACATTCTGTTCACCTTATGCTGGCCTGGATCACTTTTATTTGTAGATTTTGTCCTAGTTGATTGTGTTAAGCCAATGGTTCTTAATACAATAAAACTTGGATTTATGTATGTCCTTTTGCTTCTCTATTTAACTCTTATTATGCATGCGCCAATCTGTATACTGTAAATATTGATTTGATTGTGCTTCATGATATAGGGTGTGAGGGAGGAGGTCATTGTCGACCTTGTTGGGCAGTGCCGATCTTATCATGCTCGTGTGATGGATCTTGTTAGTGATACTGGGTATGTTTTTTTTTCACTCTGGGTTTTAGTTATGTGCTTTACATTGTCATGTGACGGGGCTTCTGGTATTCTCTCTGCAGCGATGAGAGCCTTCTGTTTCAGGCTCTAGGACTAAATGACGAGTTGCAGCGTGTTCTTCAGCGTCACGATGACATTGCAAAGGGAGTTCCTCCCAATATACCAGTACCTGTTGCTGGTAACATAAACCAAGGGGCAGCCCCTCGGCCTGCGGGGGTTTCATTTTCCCCTCTTCTTAATGTACACCATGAGGATGATGAACCAGAAGATGAGTTCTCTGTGCTTTCTCGCAGGCAAGCTCTATTCGTATTTCCATTATATTTGAACTTTTAATGTTTAATTATGCTAAAAATTCTGAGCTTCGAATGGCTGCTGGCCTGCTGTAACATTAACATAATTATCATTTTCTGAAATTGCGCTCCTTTGTTTCTTTAGCTTTCATTTCATGTACCAGTAGTCAATAGATGATTTTTTTTAAAGGAAAATGGACTGTTTAGCTCATCAGCTGACATGCAAATAAATCCTTTTGTAGGTCTGCAAGGGACGGCGTGGCAGCACAGGGCAACCTGTCTGTTCCAAGAAATGAAAAGCCATACCCAAGCCCACTTCTTCCTCCACCACCGTCGACAAAAAGGCCTGTTTACACAGAGTCAAGCAGTGTTGACTATCTAAGTGGAGACTCCTACAAGTCTGAAAAAGTGCCAGATGAATTTGTCAATCCAACGGCCCCAGCCAATATCTCGGCACCATCTTATTCAAAAAAAGAAAGGGATCAGCCACCAAATTATGATAGTGTGCCTGATGACTTCATAAACCCAACTGCAGCTCCCAGCTTTTCTATGCCTTCTCGTCCTACGAATGAGTCGAATAGTTCATCTGTGAATAAGCTTGAGAGCCTTCCTGACGATGACTTTATAAACCCCACTGCACTGCCTGGTTTTTCTTCGTCTTCAACTAATGAAGATCTTCCGAAAGCTCCATGGGAAGCGCAAGCTCCAGTCTCTCTACCACCCCCTCCTGCAAGGTATGGCCAAAGACAGCAGTTCTTTGAGCAACAACATGGCTTTCCTGGTGGCAGCAATGGGGATGGCTATGATGAAGTAATGACACAGACAGGAAGCCTTTCTCTTAACCAAAGGAACACCGAGAATGAGAAGATTGCATCAGTGTCGACCGCATCCCGCCAGCCCAAACCTGAGGATTCCCTCTTCAAGGATCTTGTTGATTTTGCCAAGAAGAATCCGTCTTCTCCATCTAAACCAACCAATAGCCGCCGGACTCGCTGAGTTACGAGTGTTTCAGTCATGTAACATGCATAATTGAGTTGCCAGGCAACTGGTTATGCTACAGGCTAGCGAGTTAGATATACCATCAAATAAGAGGGTTCAGACTGTTTTTCATTGCCTTGGGAATTATTTGGTTTGCGCATTGGATAAATAGAATCACAGATGTCAGATACGGAGTCATGATACTGGGTGTGGTGTGCAGTGAGTTGCTTTTGATCTTTTTATTTCCTTTTCTGGTATTTGTTTCTGCCTTTATTTTACCTAGGTGTATATATTACTCCATTCGACATCAATATTCATAGATGAGTTTGCAATTTGATATGTGGAGACTTGGTTCACAGTTTACTTTAGAAGGATGCTCTGATTTGTTTCTTCTAGTGAGCAGTAAGTTTGTGTATAATTCAAGCAGTTGGCAGATAAACTTGTGACAACATCCATAGGATGCACGTAAATCTGCTGCTTATGTTTGGACCTGAGCTATCTTGTTGCTTGCATGCGAGAATATATTCTCAGCCGTTGATACCTGAATGAAGAATATGGACGGTCGCGAGAGCTTTAAAGAAATGCAGCATGGTTCTTTCTACGAACTGTCAAGCTTTTTTTCTAAATTGGCGACTAACAAAGCTACCTTCCTTTCAGGCGTGTTAGTTGCACATGCGTATGCATCACGTAACCAAGATATGCACATCATCTTACAGGTGTAGTCCATTTTAAGAAGTGGTCAAGCATGATGTTACACTACTTGGGAGTTTTCGATATTTTCTCAATACTCCACTGAACTTGGGCATATTTTTTCCCCTAGTAAGTGCATCTCGACTCATTTTAGACACCCAATATGTTCATTTTAGTCCATTTGAATTGGCCCGTGGACGAATATGAGCCATGTCCACCCACATATGTTTGTTTGGGCCAGAGGCAAACCCAGCGGGGTGCTAGTTGGTCAGACCGCAAATTAGTATATATGAATACAAATAGCACCACAAATTAAATTTAATAGCTAAATATATCAGACGCCATAATATCTAACCCAAGTGCAAAATGATTATGAATACACTAGCTAAGATAGATTTGCGAGATCAGGCATCGCGTCGGCGGATGACCATTTGCTTCTTCTCAAATCAAATCCGGTTTGTTGGATCCAACACGTTGGATCCATGATTGTCAAGTCGGTGAACATGACCTGGTTCTCCTTGACGAGCAAATTTAGCCTCTACAGCTCTACCTCAATGGCTCTTGACCGGGCATTGCTCTCTTCAACTTTAAGAGATCTCTTTTGGAGGTCAATAAAGCTTGCCATTAGCCTCTAATTTCTATTGGCATTTGCCTCCTCCTTTTCAGCGATCAGCCCCTTCAATGTATCATGTAATGCAAGGGATGAAGCATCGCACTTGGTGGCCTTGTGGCCCCCTTGGCTGAACCGCACGACTACAATTGCTTGGGCCACCCTCTTCAAGGTCGATGACCGATGATTCATTGCCACACTTCTATGGACCCAATTTGTATAAAGCAAGCATAGCTTTCTTTTCACTTAGACACTTCTTGATCTTCCTCAAACAATGGGTCAACGTGAAGGGTTTGTTCCCATATATCTCATTGAAGTAGTCCAAAGCTTGGAGCACCTAGACATATAGCGAGCGCCTCTTGCTTGATCATGATAATGGCTTGGACGACGGCTTGGGCGGCGAGGACGTTGGTGTTGGCCTTGGC
>NC_061510.1:291168986-291199704 GCF_022539505.1 Lolium rigidum
TCGCTCCCCAGCCGCGTCCCCCAAACGCCGCCCCCAAACATTTAAAATACTTCTTTTTTACACATAACCATTTATCAAATATAGCATGTGAATAAAATGTTTGCGAGGATTGTTTTCAAATTAAATTACAACAAACAATAAAACAAGTAAACAAATATAATAAATGGGCTAGATGCTAGATCAAGGTGCCACGGTATTTCCTTTGATCCTCCACAAATGCTCAACGAGATCAACTTGAAGTTGATCATGAACATTGCTGTCACGGATCTCTGCGTGCATGGCGAGAAAGTCAGCAAAATCTGCAGGCAACTCATGATCAACCTCCGCAAGAGGGCCCTGACACTCATAGGGACCAACATGTGTCTGCTGGCGTGCAGTTGACGTGGGAGTTAGAAATCTTTGTGGAGTAACTTTTCTTCGTTCCCCGGCAACGGCGCCAGAAATTTGCTTGATGCGTGTAGTTGACACGTCCGTTGGGAACCCCAAGAGGAAGGTGTGATGCGCACGATAGCAAGTTTCCCTCGATAAGAAACCAAGGTTTAATCGAACCGGTAGGAGTCAAGAAGCACGTTGAAGGTTGATGGCGGAGGAGTGTAGTGCGGCGCAACACCGGGGATTCGGTGCCAACGTGGAACCTGCACAACACAATCACATAACTTTGCCCCAACGTAACGGTGAGGTTGTCAATCTCACCGGCTTGCTTTGTAAACAAAGGATTAGATGTATAGTGTGGATGATGATGGTTGTTTGCGAAGAACAGTAAAGAACAATTGCAGCAGATTGTATTTCAGATGTAAAGAATAGGACCGGGGTCCACAGATCACTAGTGGTGTCTCTCCGATAAGATAAGCAGATGTTGGTTGAACAAATTACAGTTGGGAAATTGACAAATAAAGAAGGCATAACAATGCACATACATATATCATGATGAGTACTATGAGATTCAATCAGGGCATTACGACAAAGTACATAGACCGCTATCCAGCATGCATCTATGCCTAAAAAGTCCACCTTCGAGGTTATCATCCGAACCCCCTCCAGTATTAAGTTGCAAACAACGAGACAATTGCATTAAGTATGGTGCGTAATGTAATCAACACAAATATCCTTAGACAAAGCATCGATGTTTTATCCCTAGTGGCAACAACACATCCACAACCTTAGAACTTTACATCCTCTGTCCCGAGATTTAATGGAGGCTCTATCGAGCATAAATACTCCCTCTTGGAGTCACAAGTATCAACTTGGCCGGAGCCTCTACTAGCAACGGAGAGCATGCAAGAACATAAATAACATATATGATAGATTGATAATCAACTTGACATAGTATTCAATATTCATCGGATCCCAACAAACACAACATGTAGGATTACAAATAGATGATCTTGATCATGATAGACAGCTCACAAGATCTAACATGATAGCACAATGCGGAGAAGACAACCATCTAGCTACTGCTATGGACCCATAGTCCAGGGGTGAACTACTCACACATCGATCCGAGGCTATCATGGCGATGAAGAGACCTCCAGGAGATGATTCCCCTCTCCGGCAGGGTGCCGGAGGCGATCTCCTGAATCCCCCGAGATGGGATTGGCGGCGGCGGCGTCTCTGGAAGTTTTTCCGTATCGTGCCTCTCGGTACTGGGGGTTTCGCGACGAAGGCTTTAAGTAGGCGGAAGGGCAGGTCAGGGGGCGTCACGAGGGGCCCACACAATAGGCCGGCGCGGCCAGAGCCCAGGCCGCGCCGCCTTGTTGTGTCGTCGCCTCGTGGCCCCACTTCGTTTACTCCTCGGACTTCTGGAAGTTTCGTGCAAAAATAGGACCCTGGGCGTTGATTTCGTCCAATTCCGAGAATATTTCCTTACTTGGATTTCTGAAACCAAAAACAACAGAAAACAGCAACTGGCTCTTCGGCATCTCGTCAATAGGTTAGTGCCGGAAAATGCATAATAATGACATATAATGTGTATAAAACATGTGAGTATCATCATAAAAGTAGCATGGAACATAAGAAATTATAGATACGTTTGAGACGTATCAGTGTCCCGACATGATTCTTGCGGTCATCCTCGATGATCATGTTGTGCATGATCACACAAGCCTGCATCACCTCCCACAGTTGGTCGTGAGACCAGCTTAGAGCAGGGTACCGGACAATGGCAAATTGTGCTTGAAGCACACCAAATGCCCGCTCGACATCCTTCCTGCAAGCCTCCTGTCGCGTAGCAAAGTGGGAATTCTTCAGACCTGATGGATTCGATATTGTTTTGACAAAAGTGGCCCATTTTGGATATATATACCATCGGCTAGATAATAGTCTTTGGTATATTGGTGGCCATTGATCTCATAGTTGGATGGTGGAGCATGCCCTTCCACTAGTCTGCTGAACACCGGACACTGCTGCAACACGTTGATGTCATTGTGTGATCCCGCCATGCCAAAGAAAGAATGCCAAATCCACAGGTCATAATCTGCCACAGCTTCAAGCACTGATACGTCTCCAACGTATCGATAATTTCTTATGTTCCATGCCACATTATTGATGATATCTACATGTTTTATGCACACTTTATGTCATATTCGTGCATTTTCTGGAACTAACCTATTAACAAGATGCCGAAGAGCCGATTCTTTGTTTTCTGCTGTTTTTGGTTTCGAAATCCTAGTAACGAAATATTCTCGGAATTGGACGAAATCAACGCCCGAGGATCCTGTTTGCCACGAAGCTTCCGGAAGACCGAAGAGGAGTCGAAGTGGGGCCACGAGGCGCCGCCACACTAGGGCGGCGCGGCCCGGGCCCGGCCGCGCCGACCTATGGTGTGGGGCCCTCGTGTGGCCCCCGCGTTGCCCTTCCGCCTACTTAAAGCCTCCGTCGCGAAACCCCCGGTACCGAGAGCCACGATACGGAAAACCTTGCCGAGACGCCGCCGCGCCAATCCCATCTCGGGGGATTCGGAGATCTCCTCCGGCACCCTGCCGGAGAGGGGATTCATCTCCGGAGGACTCTTCACCGCCATGGTCGCCTCCGGAGTGATGAGTGAGTAGTTCACCCCTGGACTTTGGGTCCATAGCGATAGCTAGATGGTTGTCTTCTCCTCATTGTGCTTCATTGTTGGATCTTGTGAGCTGCCTAACATGATCAAGATCATCTATCTGTAATACTATATGTTGTGTTTGTCGGGATCCGATGGATAGAGAATACTATGTTATGTTAATTATCAAGTTATTATCTATGTGTTGTTTATGATCTTGCATGCTCTCCGTTATTAGTAGAGGCTCTGGCCAAGTTTTTGCTCTTAACTCCAAGAGGGAGTATTTATGCTCGATAGTGGGTTCATGCCTCCATTAAATGCTGGGACGGTGACGGAAAGTTCTAAGGTTGTGGATGTCTTGTTGCCACTAGGGATAAAACATTGATGCTATGTCCGAGGATGTAGTTATTGATTACATTACGCACCATACTTAATGCAATTGTCTGTTGTTTTGCAACTTAATACTGGAAGGAGTTCGGACGATAACCTGAAGGTGGACTTTTTAGGCATAGATGCATCTTCGGATGGCGGTCTATGTACTTTGTCGTAATGCCCAATTAAATCTCACTATATTTATCATGACATGTATGTGCATTGTTATGCCCTCTCTATTTGTCAATTGCCCGACTGTAATTTGTTCACCCAACATGCTTTTATCTTATGGGAGAGACACCTCTAGTGAACTGTGGACCCCGGTCCATTCTTTTATACTTGAAATACAAATCTGCTTGCAATACTTGTTTTCTTGTTTTCTTGCAAACAATCATCTTCCACACAATACGGTTAATCCTTTGTTACAGACAAGCCGGTGAGATTGACAACCTCACTTGTTTCGTTGGGGCAAAGTACTTTGGTTGTGTTGTGCGGGTTCCACGTTGGCGCGGAATCTCTGGTGTTGCGCCGCACTACATCCCGCTGCCATCAACCTTCAACGTGCTTCTTGACTCCTACTCGGTTCGATTAAACCTTGGTTTCTTGCCGAGGAAACTTGCCGCTATGCGCATCACACCTTCCTCTTGGGGTTCCCAACGGACGTGTCAACTACACGCATCAAGCAAATTTTTGGCGCCGTTGCTGGGGAGATCAAGACACACTTGCAAGGGAGTCTCCACTTCCCAATCTCTTTACTTTGTTTTTGTCTTGCTTTATTTAATTTACTACTTTGTTTGCTGCATTATATCAAAACACAAAAAAATTAGTTGCTAGCTTTACTTTATTTATTGTCTTGCACTCTATATCAAAAACACAAAAAAATTAGTTACTTGCATTTACTTTATCTAGTTTGCTTTATTTACTACTGCTAAAATGGCTACCCCTGAAAATACTAAGTTGTGTGACTTCACAACCACAAATAATAATGATTTCTTATGCACACCTATTGCTCCACACTGCTACTACAGCAGAATTCTTTGAAATTAAACACTGCTTTCTTGAATCTTGTTATGCGAGAGCAATTTTACAGTGTTAGTTCGATGATGCTTGCTGCCCATCTTAATAATTTTGTTGAACTATGTGAAATGCAAAAGTATAAGGATGTAGATGGTGATATTATTAAATTAAAATTATTTCCTTTCTCATTAAGAGGAAGAGCTAAAGATTGGTTGCTATCTCTCGCCTAAGAATAGTATTGATTCATGGACTAAATGCAAGGATGCTTTTATTGGTAGATATTATCCCCCTGCTAAAATTATATATTTGAGGAGTAGCATAATGAATTTTAAACAATTGGATAATGAACATGTTGCTCAAGCTTGGGAAAGAATGAAATCTTTGGTTAAAAATTGCCCAACCCATGGACTGACTACTTGGATGATCATCCAAACCTTCTATGCAGGACTAAATTTTTCTTCGCGGAATTTATTGGATTCAGCTGCTGGAGGTACCTTTATGTCCATCACTTTGCGGGCGGCTACAAGGCTTCTTGATGATATGATGGTTAATTACTCTGAATGGCACACGGAAAGAGCTCCACAAGGTAAGAAGGTAAATTCTGTTGAAGAATCCTCTTCCTTGAATGATAAGATTGATGCTATTATGTCTATGCTTGTGAATGATAGGACTAATGTTGATCCTAATAATGTTCCGTTAGCTTCATTGGTTGCCCAAGAAGAACATGTTGATGTAAACTTCATTAAAAATAATAATTTCAACAACAATGCTTATCGGAACAATTCTAGTAATAACTATAGGCCATATCCTTATAATAATGGTAACGGTTATGCTAATTCTTATGGGAATTCTTACAACAATAATAGGAACACACCCCCTGGACTTGAAGCTATGCTTAAAGAATTTATTAGTACACAAACTACCTTTAACAAATCTGTTGAGGAAAAGCTCAATAAAATTGATATTCTCGCTTCTAAGGTCGATAGTCTTGCCTCTGATGTTGATCTTTTGAAATCGAAAGTTATGCCTAATAGGGATATTGAAAATAAAATTGTTACTACAGCAAATGCCATCCAAGTTAGAATTAATGAGAATATAAGATTAATGGCTGAGCTGACGTGCTAGGTGGGATAGAGAAGAAAATGAAAAACTAGCTAAAGAGAAAAATGTAGCTAAAGTTTGGACTATTACCACCACTAGCAATGTTAATGATTCACATGTTGCTGCACCTCCTACTATTAATGGTAAAATAATTGGTGTTGGCAATGTTACTACTCCTAGTGCAAAGCGCGCAAAATTACTCAAGCTGCTAAAGCTACTTGAAACCGCTGTGATAAAGCTATCTGAAATTTTTTCCAACCTTGGGGATGATAATCCCATTGCTGTAGCTCATAATGATTTAGATTTTGATGATTGCCATATCTCTGAAGTTATAAAGTTCTTACAAAAACTTGCTAAGAGTCCCAATGCTAGCGTCTGTAAACTTGGCTTTCACAAAACATATTACAAATGCTCTCATAAAAGCTAGAGAAGAGAAACTAAAACTTGAAACTTCTATTCCTAGAAAGCTAGAAGATGGTTGGGAGCCCATCATTAAAATGAGGGTCAATGATTTTGATTGTAATGCTTTATGTGATCTTGGTGCAAGTATTTCTGTTATGCCTAAGAAAGTCTATGATATGCTTGACTTGCCACCATTGAAAAATTGTTATTTGGATGTTAATCTCGGCGATAATGCTAAAAAGAAACCTTTGGGGAGAGTTGATAATGTTCATATTATGGTTAACAATAACCTTGTCCCCGTTGATTTTGTTGTCTTGGATATTGAATGCAATGCATCTTGCCCCATTATATTGGGAAGACCTTTTCTTCGAACCGTTGGTGCTACTATTGATATGAAGGAAGGTAATATTAAATATCAATTTCCTCTCAAGAAAGGTATGGAACACTTCCCTAGAAAGAGAATTAAGTTACCTTTTGATTCTATTATTAGAACAAATTATGATGTTGATACTTCGTCTCTTGATGTTACTTGATATACACTTTCTGCGCCTAGCTGAAAGGCGTTAAAAAAAGCGCTTATGGGAGACAACCCATGTTTTTACTACAGTATTTTTGTTTTATATTTGAGTCTTGGAAGTTGTTTACTACTGTAGCAACCTCTCCTTATCTTAGTTTTATGTTTTGTTGTGCCAAGTAAAGTCTTTGATAGTAAAGTGAATACTAGATTTGGATTCTTGCGCGAGAAGCAGATTTCTTTCTTTGTCACGAATCCGGGTCTAATTCTCCGTAGTAACTCGGAAAATTAAGCCAATTTACGTGAGTGATCCTCGAGATATGTACGCAACTTTCATTCAATTTGGGCATTTTCATTTGAGCAAGTCTGGTGCCTCAATAAAATCCATCTTTACGGATTGTTCTGTTTTGACAGATTCTGCCTTTTATTTCGCATTGCCTCTTTTGCTATGTTGGATGAATTTCTTTGATCCACTAATATCCAGTAGCTTTATGCAATGTCCATAAGTGTTAAGAATGATTGTGTCACCTCTGAACATGTTAATTTTTATTGTCCACTAACCCTCTAATGAGTTGTTTCGAGTTTGGTGTGGAGGAAGTTTTCAAGGATCAAGAGAGGAGTATGATGCAATATGATCAAGGAGAGTGAAAGCTCTAAGCTTGGGGATGTCCCGGTGGTTCACCCCTGCATATTTTAAGAAGACTCAAGCGTCTAATCTTGGGGATGCCCAAGGCATCCCCTTCTTCATCGACAACATTATCAGGTTCCTCTCCTGAAACTATATTTTTATTCCGTCACATCTTATGTGCTTTGCTTGGAGCGTCTGTTTGTTTTTGTTTTTGTTTTTGTTTGAATAAAATGGATCCTAGCATTCACTTTATGGGAGAGAGACACGCTCCGCTGTAGCATATGGACAAGTATGTCCTTAGGCTTTACTCATAATATTCATGGCGAAGTTTCTTCTTCGTTAAATTGTTATATGGTTGGAATTGGAAAATGCTACATGTAGTAATTCTAAAATGTCTTGGATAATTTGATACTTGGCAATTGTTGTGCTCATGTTTAAGCTCTTGCATCATATACTTTGCACCCATTAATGAAGAAACACATAGAGCTTGCTAAAATTTGGTTTGCATATTTGGTCTCTCTAAAGTCTAGATAATTTCTAGTATTGAGTTTTGAACAACAAGGAAGACGGTGTAGAGTCTTATAATGTTTATAATATGTCTTTTATGTGAGTTTTTCTGCACCATTCATCCTTGTGTTTGTTTCAAATAAACCTTGCTAGCCTAAACCTTGTATCGAGAGGGAATACTTCTCATGCATCCAAAATCCTTGAGCCAACCACTATGCCATTTGTGTCCACCATACCTACCTACTACATGGTATTTCTCCGCCATTCCAAAGTAAATTGCTTGAGTGCTACCTTTAAAATTTCCATCATTCGCCTTTGCAATATATAGCTCATGGGACAAATAGCTTAAAAACTATTGTGGTATTGAATATGTACTTATGCACTTTATCTCTTATTAAGTTGCTTGTTGTGCGATAACCATGTTTATGGGGACGCCATCAACTATTCTTTGTTGAATATCATGTGAGTTGCTATGCATGTCCGTCTTGTCCGAAGTAAGAGAGATCTACCACCTTAATGGTTGGAGCATACATATTGTTAGAGAAGAGCATTGGGCCGCTAACTAAAGCCATGATTCATGGTGGAAGTTTCGAGTTTTGGACATATATCCTCAATCTCATATGAGAATAATAATTGTTGCCACATGCTTATGCATTAAAGAGGAGTCCATTATCCGTTGTCCATGTTGTCCCGGTATGGATGTCTAAGTTGAGAATAATCAAAAGCGAGAAATCCAAAATGCGAGCTTTCTCCTTAGACCTTTGTACGAGGCGGCATGGAGGTACCCCATTGTGACACTTGGTTAAAACATGTGTATTGCGATGATCCGGTAGTCCAAGCTAATTAGGACAAGGTGCGGGCACTATTAGTATACTATGCATGAGGCTTGCAACTTGTAAGATATAATTTACATAACTCATATGCTTTATTACTACCGTTGACAAAATTGTTTCATGTTTTCAAAATAAAAGCTCTAGCACAAATATAGCAATCGATGCTTTCCTCATTGAAGGACCATTCTTTTACTTTTATGTTGAGTCAGTTCACCTATTTCTCTCCACCTCAAGAAGCAAACACTTGTGTGAAGCTGTGCATTGATTCCTACATACTTGCATATTGCACTTGTTATATTACTCTATGTTGACAATTATCCATGAGATATACATGTTACAAGTTGAAAGCAACCGCTGAAACTTAATCTTCCTTTGTGTTGCTTCAATACCTTTACTTTGATTTATTGCTTTATGAGTTAACTCTTATGCAAGACTTATTGATGCTTGTCTTGAAGTACTATTCATGAAAAGTCTTTGCTTTATGATTCACTTGTTTACTCATGTCATTACCATTGTTTTGATCGCTGCATTCATTACATATGTTTACAAATAGTATGATCAAGGTTATGATGGCATGTCACTTCGAGAAATTATCTTTGTTATCGTTTTACCTGCTCGGGACGAGCGAGAACTAAGCTTGGGGATGCTGATACGTCTCCAACGTATCGATAATTTCTTATGTTCCATGCCACATTATTGATGATATCTACATGTTTTATGCACACTTTATGTCATCTTCGTGCATTTTACGGAACTAACCTATTAACAAGATGCCGAAGAGCCGATTCTTGTTTCTGCTGTTTTTGGTTTCAGAAATCCTAGTAACGAAATATTCTCGGAATTGGACGAAATCAACGCCCAGGGTCCTATTTTGCCACGAAGCTTCCGGAAGACCGAAGAGGAGTCGAAGTGGGGCCACGAGGCGCCGCCACCCTAGGGCGGCGCGGCCCAGGCACTGGCCGCGCCGACCTATGGTGTGGGGCCCTCGTGTGGCCCCCCGCGTTGCCCTTCCGCCTACTTAAAGCCTCCGTCGCGAAACCCCCGATGCGAGAGCCACGATACGGAAAACCTTGCCGAGACGCCGCCGCCAATCCCATCTCGGGGGATTACGGAGATCTCCTCCGGCACTCTGCCGGAGAGGGGATTCATCTCCCGGAGGACTCTTCACCGCCATGGTCGCCTCCGGGAGTGATGAGTGAGTAGTTCACCCCTGGACTATGGATCCATAGCGAGTAGCTAGATGGTTGTCTTCTCCTCATTGTGCTTCATTGTTGGATCTTGTGAGCTGCCTAACATGATCAAGATCATCTATCTGTAATACTATATGTTGTGTTTGTCGGGATCCGATGGATAGAGAATACTATGTTATGTTAATTATCAAGTTATTATCTATGTGTTGTTTATGATCTTGCATGCTCTCCGTTATTAGTAGAGGCTGCGGCCAAGTTTTTGCTCTTAACTCCAAGAGGGAGTATTTATGCTCGATAGTGGGTTCATGCCTCCATTAAATGCGGGACGGTGACGGAAAGTTCTAAGGTTGTGGATGTGCTTGTTTCCACTAGGGATAAAACATTGATGCTATGTCGAGGATGTAGTTATTGATTACATTACGCACCATACTTAATGCAATTGTACTGTTGTTTTGCAACTTAATGCGGAAGGGTTCGGACGATAACTCGAAGGTGGACTTTTTAGGCATAGATGCATGCTTGGATGGCGGTCTATGTACTTTGTCGTAATGCCCAATTAAATCTCACTATATTTATCATGACATGTATGTGCATTGTTATGCCCTCTCTATTTGTCAATTGCCAGCTGTAATTTGTTCACCCAACATGCTTTTATCTTATGGGAGAGACACCTCTAGTGAGCTGTGGACCCCGGTCCATTCTTTTATGCTTGAAATACAAATCGCTTTGCAATACTTGTTTTATTGTTTTCTTGCAAACAATCATCTTCCACACAATACGGTTAATCCTTTGTTACGGCAAGCCGGTGAGATTGACAACCTCAGCTGTTTCGTTGGGGCAAAGTACTTTGGTTGTGTTGTGCGGGTTCCACGTTGGCGCGGAATCTCGGTGTTGCGCCGCACTACATCCCGCTGCCATCAACCTTCAACGTGCTTCTTGACTCCTACTGGTTCGATTAAACCTTGGTTTCTTACTGAGGGAAACTTTCCGCTGTGCGCATCACACCTTCCTCTTGGGGTTCCCAACGGACGTGTCAACTACACGCATCAAGCACCACACTGCAATATCCATGACGCCCTTTGTATATACCTTGCCAAGCAAACATGCAGTTCTTCCATGCCCAGTGCATGCAATCGATGCTTCCAAGCTGGCAGCATTTTGTGCCATGATCCTTGCAGTCTTTTCCTCAGTTGGCCCTCTCAAGTAGTATTTTCCAAACTTTCCAACTACAGCTCGGCAAAACTTGTACATGCACTCAATGGCAGTAGACTCACTCATGCAAAGGTAGTCGTCCTGTGTATCGGCAGGTGCTCCGTATGCAAGCATCCTCATGACGGCGGTGCACTTCAGAATGGACGAGAACCCGACAACGCCTACAGCGTCGAGCTTGAGCTTGAAGTAGGGGTCGAACTCTCGAACACCGTGGAGGATATTCATGAACAAGCCCTTGCTCATCCTGTACCGGCGCCGAAAATTGTCTTCATGTGTTGCATCGTCTGCAAAGTAGTCGTTGTGCAGCATGGTATGCCTCTCCATCATCTGCCGGGGCTTGGACTTCCTTCTTCCCCGCCTTGATCCTCCGCGGCGCGGCCTCTTCCTCTTCTCCGCCTCAGCGTCAACCATGTCCTGGAGGGACGCGATGATCGACAAATGCTCCCGCGGTCGTCGTCGAAGGCTTGCTCGTCCTCCGGCCGGCGGGGCAAGCATCTCATCGTCGGCTGTCCATGGCTAAAGCAAAATCAATGGTTAAAATTGCGCCGAGGCAGACGACGCAACGAACAACGGCCAATCGCGCCTACCTGGCAAGTCGTCGTGCACCTTGTGTGCGCGGAGGTGGGCGGATTTGACGGCGCATTCTGGGACGCGCTGGCGAAGCGGCGGCGGCGGCACGACCGGCGGGAGCCCCAGCCGCGACGACGGTGCCGACTTTCAGCAGAGATCAGACGTCCAAGCGGCGGGAAATCCAGCGGCGGCAGAGGGGTGGGAGGCGCGGGAAGGAAGGAGCGACGAGAAAAAAGGCGCGAACCAACGGTTTATGCAAATAGTCGCCGACATGTGGGAGCCCGCCTCGCTTTTCGTTGTGTCCGGCGTGCCCGGAGCGTCCCTGTGGAACGGGGACGGGCTCGGGTCGCCGGACACTGTATCGGAGCACGCCGGAAAAAAATGGGCTTTGGGGACGCGACTGGAACAATTTTTGATCCGGCGCGCCCCAAATTGCTTTGGAGGACGCTTTAGGGAACGCAGCTGGAGATGCTCCTAGTTCAGTACGATTATCATAAGTCAGTGCAGTGGTAAACAACCTAGTAATTCACTCCACTGCTCACGACCGGAGCCAGAGAATAGCAAGTGAACTGATTTTGCTGCTATGGATACACAAAAAGGTGAAAACTGATTTTGGCCAGTGCAAGAGGCATGCGACAAACAGCGTGATGAAGTAGACACGCGTAGTAGTTAGAGGCGAGAAGCTGCGTGAGTTCCTCGCCGGAATCCACCGTCTCTGCACGCACGCTCGCCGTGTGAGTGGCTGCACGGACGCACGCAGCCTCAGTTCCAGGAACGGACCGCCATGGCGTGCATTGCCAGACCTGCTTTCTGTTCACCTGTTAACTTGTTCTGTAGCAAGATGATGGGTGGAGATGTCTCCAGGCCGTTGGAGATCCGTCCATGTCCATTCGTTAGCATCACAGCCAGCACATAGCTTGTAGAGAGAGAGGGAACGCCTCGTTTAGTTTAAGTTCACTTCAAGATTGGCCCTTTCCACCACTGGCATATCACGAGAGTGGAAGACACATGGCAAGCATGTAACAACAGTACAAAATGCACATGTAGAACATACCAAAATTCACAAGGCCAGATCTTGTTGCTTACTAAGCTTTTCCAGCTCGAGATGAGGCCTATCTCTCCTGCGCCAACTGCAAGAGGATAAACATACACTCAGCTTTGAGCGTGATGGTGGATTACATATCAGTTGCGCATATCACCAAGATTAGTCCCTTGCACGTCGCAACATATTTTGGACCTTGTTTTGCGCTTTTAAACCAATTTTAGAATTATTATTCCATACAGCTCGTTTGATGATTTTTTCATTCCCATCACACATGACAAAAGAGAAAAATGTCTCATTTTGTTTCAGTTGAAGAGATTGGCCTTTTGCTACTGTCTAGCACACCCGAGAGTGAACGCCACACATGTTACCATCGTAGCAGTACAGAATGACACATGTACAACAAGAACAAAGCTCACAGGGCACACTTGTTCTGTAGTAGGCTTTTCCAACTTCAGATAAGGTGTCCACCGTGCTCTGTGCTCATCTACAAAAACGAAAACTTTACAACAATATTTCCGTTAATATAACTTTCTTTTTGTGGCAGGGTGCCAGCTTCTAGCTTGAAGTACAAGTTTCCCATCGCCAAATTTGGTACCTGCGGCGAAAACGATTTTTTTTTTACATAACCTTCTTCATTAGTAATTTCTCAACAGATTCTTCTAATAGGAAATTGCTCAAGAGTATCCCTTATGCACTAAAGAATAAAGTATGTCTGCCATAATTTTCGTAACATAGGTGGACTATATGGGCAGTCCGGAAATTTAAGACGATCTGGTTTTTTAGAGTTTCCAGTAGTTTTGTATTTTGAAATATGAAAAGAAACATAACATTTTTTCTTGGTCTCTTATGCTCATAGGATTTTGACGATATAGCAATGGGAAAACCCCAACAATTATAGATGAATGCATGAGCAACACTAAGAACTGAACACACATAAATTTTGTATAACTCGATACTATGGTTCATATGTAAGATAAAAACAAACATGTGATCCTAAGAAGCACAACCGAAAAAATTAAATCATACTAAAAATATAATTAAAATTTGATTAGGGAATTAAAGAGCTCGATATCGTCATCCTTTATGTGTAATGCAAAATCCTATGAGCCAAGTGTTGCAGTGCAAAATCCTGTTGCTTTTACCTTGAACCAAGGGTGTCTGTGTAGTGCAAAATTCAAAATCGCAAGTTTGATTAGGCAATTAAATAGCTCGATATTGCAGTTACGAGAACAAGTCCAAGTGTAGTGCAAAATCCTGTTGCTTTTACCTTGAACCACGGGTCTCTGTGGTTCATATGAAAAGTGGCAAAAAATCATACTGGTAAGAATTTCTTTTTGTTGGCACCATTCACCATTCGGTTAATAAATATAGAAAGAAAATTCGTTATCCCGAATTTCAGAGGAACTTCCTCCGTTTTTCATTTGATCATTTCCTTTGAAATAAGTGTAGTGCCACCAAATGAAAAATTCACATATTTGGTTTTTGGCCACTAGCCCTAAGAACCAAAAAAGGCTCTTGGAATAAAAATATCATAATATTGTTCCTGTATTCTAGATAAATAATACTCCATTCGATCCATAAAAGTTGCCGGTGTAAGATTACCCACAATGGGAGTATCATAAGTAGTATCATGCATTCCATGCATGCAAAATACTGATGTGGTAGCGCAATTAAGGATGAGAGAGGGGGTACTAGTATCATAGCACATAGTACTAGAAAAATTAATGTCAAGTAAATCTTGTAAATATATTTGCATTGAGATTCTACAAATAATTAATATATGAAAACTATGATACTAGTATATGATACTATGCATTGTGAAGATAGTAACATGTAGTACGTATGATACTTCTATATGATACTATGCATTGTGACTAGTCTAAGGCCCGGAGGGAGTATTTTATTTTATTGCATGCACAATTTATTTACTTCTCCACATGGAGTACTAGCGAAAGTTTCAAAACATTATTAGTTGCAATAAAGTGATTAAATGAAAATAATTGGTGCAAATTATTGCATTCCAAAACTGAATCGTGGTGATTCGCAAAAAATAACAATAAATGGTGGTAATAATTAGCACATCACACCGATGATAACTCTTCCAGATTTGGGACTACTAGTTATTAATGTCTTCAGATCTGTGCAGCAAATAAATAAAACCTGAAATTAGGACGGAATTAATATCTTCCAAGGAAAATCGTGATCTTCAAAATATTTCACTCCTGTATATTGCAGCAGTAACAATTAATAAGCACCGTATCCCATTTCCGGATTTGGAAAACGTACACCGTGCGGGCTCGGCTCAGCTAATCAGGGACCCGCGGACATGTCACGGAGCTGACGCGGCGCGCTCCCATTGGCCTGACGCCATGCTCGTACGTGTCTGCGACGTGTACCGAATCCCGGGGGCGTACGAGCGTGACGTGGCTTCAGTTTCCACACGTGACCTCTGTGCGCCGCGCCCACAGCTATGGCCGTGGTGGGACCCAACAGGTAGCGTGCACGTCTCTGTGGACCGGGTCCAGCTAGCGCCGTAAACCCCCTTCTTGTGCTCTCCGCCCCTATTAAAACCCGTGTACTGCAGCGGCGTGGCGGTGTCTTCCTCAGAAAATCTAGCGACTCGACTCCGTCATGGCGATCAGCAAGGTCTGGATCTCGCTGCTGCTCGCGCTCGCCGTCGTGCTCTCCGCGCCGGCCGCTAGGGCGGAGGAGGCGGCGGCTGACGTGGAGGCCGCGGTTGTGGAGGAGGCCGTGCTCACCCTGGGCGCGGACAACTTCGATGACGCCATCGCCAAGTACCCCTTCATCCTCGTCGAGTTCTACGCCCCATGGTGAGCCCCCCCCCTCGCGTTATCTCTTCTGGCGACTGTGCGTGAGTGGTTGTAGTGTTGTTTGGGTGGATCTGAGTAGTTCAGGTCGTGAGCGGTCTCAGATGCGTGAATTGCGTAGGTCAGTTGTCTGTTTGGGGATCTAGCATGGTGGTTTGGTGCGCTTGGGCTCGCAGCTTCTGGTTGTAGTTTAGGTTAAGTTCGGGGTTCTCGAGGGTTTTAAGGATGTTGGATCGGGGCCCTATTGGGATTTCATGGTTGGCTGGTGATGGTGATTGGCTACTGACAGTATCCAAAATTCATATATTCTATGTAGGTGATTCGGTAGTGTTTTACTAATTTTAATTGTATCTCAGTTAGTTTGGTCCGAATTTTGCCAAAACGTTGCTGATTCTGTGAAAACTCGTATTTGATTTCAGGTGTGGACACTGCAAGAGCCTGGCTCCAGAGGTAATTCTTCTATATACATGGACCACTCCCATAGATAGCAGTAGTGATGTATGCTGAATGTTTTGACCTCATTCGTTGAATTTCCATTGTGTGTGCTGTTTTCAGTACGAGAAGGCGGCCCAGCTGCTGAGCAAGCACGACCCACCGATCGTTCTTGCCAAGGTTGATGCCAACGACGAGAAGAACAAGCCGCTTGCCTCCAAGTACGAGATCCAGGGCTTCCCTACTCTCAAGATCTTCAGGAACCAGGGGAAGAACATTCAGGAGTACAAGGGCCCCAGGGAAGCTGAGGGAATCGTTGATTACTTGAAGAAGCAGGTTGGCCCTCCTTCAAAGGAGATCAAGGCACCAGAGGATGCTGCGACCATTGAAGACGGCAAGATCCACATTGTAAGCTCCGAATTCAGTTAGTTTTTTTTTTCCCTGGCTTACTAATATATAGCTATCATCATATAGCCATTGTTTTGTTGATGCTCTATTTCCGCTGGCTAGAAGTATAACAATTGCAATTGTAATAGGTTGGTGTCTTCGCTGAATTCAGTGGCCCTGAGTACACAAACTTCATTGAGGTTGCTGACAAGCTGCGGTCTGAGTACGAGTTTGCCCACACTTTGCATGCCAAGCACCTCCCACGTGGTGACTCAGCAGTGGAGAGGCCATTGGTTAGGCTCTTCAAGCCATTTGATGAGCTCGTTGTTGACAGCAAGGTTACTCTCTACTTTGAAAATAAAACATTATTTGTTGGTATTCAACTTGTTAGCCGCACTTACGAGTTATTGAGTATTATTAAAATACTGATGCTGCATTTTGCAGGATTTTGATGTTTCTGCTTTGGAGAGCTTCATTGAAGCTAGCAGCACCCCGAAGGTTGTTACTTTTGACAAGAACCCTGACAACCATCCTTACCTCTTGAAGTACTTCCAGGGCACTGCTGTCAAGGTAATGACTGAGCAACTTGCTTTCTTGAAAGCTTTATTTGATTCTTCTTATGAACTTTTAGATTGTTTATCTTTACTGTATGTCTAATCTGTATTAGTTAGATGCTTGAACAGCCAATGTTGGTTAAATTTGCCAAAAATCCTTGACCATGAATAAAAATACGTGCCTTTATTTCATTTTGGAGTTTTTTTGACAATTACACCAAGTTTTGATATATATATGGTTGTTTACTGTAATCTATCTTAGTCAGCCCAGGTCTTCAAACTACGAGCCAGCTACCTTTAGTCCAGTGTGAACCTTTACTTTAATGTTCAGTCTCCTAGTAAATAGACTTAAACATCTAAGGATGAATTTTATCAAGGTATTTTTTAAGCATATATTACTATGGTTGAGCTATTAGCTTATTTAGTTATGTTAGCCTTAAAGAAAGTATATATTTGTTTTGTCACAAGTACACTGATTAGTTCGTGATTCCGCATGGCATGTTGTGAAGTTTCATTGCTTTTGACATTGAAAGAGCTCAGATACACCGTATATTTCTAGTTGTGGAGCTGCTTAGAGCATTAGATGGCAATATCTGACATTCTTTTTTGTGTGTGAGAAATTAGATTTTCAACTTGTTCATATTAAATATTCTGATCATATTGAACTATTGTGTCTCTGGTAAAGCTCCTGATAATTGTAACATGATTAGGTTGTAGTTTTGGATACTGATTATATTTGGCTTCTGTTCTCTGATATCAAATGGTGTGCAGGTCATGCTCTTTTTGAACTTCTCCACAGGACCATTTGAGTCCTTCAAATCTGCCTACTATGGTGCTGCAGATGAGTTCAAGGACAAGGAGGTCAAGTTCCTAATTGGTGATCTTGAAGCGAGCCAAGGGGCCTTCCAGGTTGGTTTCTTGTTTTCCATCCTCTTTAAGTTATTATCCAATCTAAATTTTTTCCCTGATGCTAACAAATTTTTTTGTTCGAATTATAGTACTTTGGTCTGAAGGAGGATCAGACACCACTTATCCTCATTCAGGACACCGAGTCCAAGAAGTTTTTGAAGGAACAGATTGAGGCTGACCAAATTGTTTCTTGGTTGAAGGAATACTTTGTAAGTACTGTTTTTTGTTTTTGTTTTGTGTTATTCTAGATTATCTGTCTAGCGTTTCACAAATGTTCTTATTTGCTGCAGGATGGTAAATTGTCCCCATTCAGGAAGTCTGAGCCAATTCCAGAGGTTAACAACGAGCCTGTTAAGGTTGTTGTTGCTGACAATGTCAACGATGTGGTCTTCAAGTCTGGCAAAAATGGTATTCATTCTTGTTAAATCTTTTGCCTTGCAACTAGGCCTCCTGTATAATCATAAATTACTGCGATTCCTTCTCTACTGAATTACGTTTGAATGTTTATCATTTTCCACTTTGTATTGCAGTCCTTATTGAGTTTTATGCTCCCTGGTGTGGACACTGCAAGAAGCTAGCACCTATCCTTGATGAGGCAGCTGCCACTCTTCAAAGTGAAGAGGACGTTGTCATCGCCAAGATGGTAATCTTGGCTTCCATCTCTGTATCTGGTTCTTCCTACACAAGGTCAACTGATCTAACATCTGTTTCCCAAACTTGCCCCAGGATGCTACCGCGAACGATGTGCCAGCAGATTTCGATGTCCAGGGTTACCCAACCCTGTACTTCGTCACTCCTAGTGGTAAGAAGGTCTCGTATGATGGTGGTAGGACTGCTGACGAGATTGTCGACTACATCAAGAAGAACAAGGAAACTGCAGGGCAGGCGGCAGCGGAGCCAACCAAGGAGGCGGCAGCCACTGAGCCTCTGAAGGACGAGCTCTGATCGGTCTTTTTAGCTGTAGAGATGGGGAGGAGGAGCTGGCGCTAACATGTTTTGACAATACAGCTTAAGGCCAGATTTTGCGATGGGTGTTTTAAGAGAAGATGAGAGTTGGTTGTTGAATGTGTTGGCTTCGGTTTTGCCTGATACTGTATCCCATTGTGAGAATACTGTAACAATCCATCAGTGGTGTACTTAGTTAATTATCGACAAAGTGAACAGTAGAAATCGTTGTGGAGAGATTGGGGCAAATAATAAAGTGGTGCTTCTGCTGCCTCCAGCATCATGTTTTAGATGTTAGCGTATATTTGTTTTCTCTGCATATTCACAGATAACACTGCAGTATTGCAGAAACCTTAATTGTGCAGGATGCAAGAGTTTCACCGAAGTCTCACAGATGTTCGATATCAGTTAAAAAGACCGATCAGAGCTCTTAAAAATAATACAGTAGGTGTTTTAGTTTTGTCTAGATACAACACACTTTAGTTATAGATACATCTCTAAAAAAATTGAGACACCTATTTTTAAAGGAAGGGAGTACGGAGGTAATATATGCAGAAGCGTAATCTGCTTAGTGCATCGAAAACATGAACATACACATGAAGAAGAAGCCATAATCGGATTGGTCCACATCGATTATTTTCTGTGGTGTTGGCGACAAGACCCGAGGGGGATCAACCAAATAAGTGCATTTCGAATGAAATGCTCCCTAGGTACATGGTGGAGAATTGTGGTGTGGGCACGAAAATGAGCACGGGCTAATTTTTGTTGTATCAATTTCAGACAAACAGAAAGAAGAAACTGTGGGCGTATGTTTGGAAAGTTTAGGTACCATCGAAGCTGAAGGTCTTTCTGTGGCTATTCGCGAGACAGTGGTTATCGGAGATAAGCCATAAACGAAATACTACCTCCTTTTTAAGAAATAAGGTATCCTCGTTTTACGTGCTTTTTGTTTAATCAAGAATTATTTCAAATAGATAATAAATGTTTATATGAAATTATTATTTTTAAAAAATGTTTTTCAATACAAATTTAACGATACTAATTACATATAATATAATCAAGATTTTGTTGCTCAATTTTCATGATCAAAGTTCGTCTTAAAATATGTGTGTGTCTTATTCCTTAAAACAGAGGTAGTATGGCGCATAACCCGTGTAACCGTGTTCTGGCATATGCAGAGTTGTGGTTGATACTCGGCACCATGCTATGTTGGATTGCACGATGGCAAAGTGCGTCTGGGCGCTCTGTGATGAACAAATCGTTGAGCATAGTAGCATGATTCAAGAGAGTGATGCTAAGCGGTGGATATTTGAAGTGATGGAATCAGTAAAGCATGAAGATTTCATCTCAGTTTTGGTGACAATGTGGGCGATTTGGTATGCAAGACGAAAAACAATATTTGATGATGAATATCAAAGCCTTTTGTCAACCTTTTATTTTATAAGGAATTTCTTGCAAGATCTGAAGAGTACCAAAGACGTGAAGCAAGAGAAGAAAGTTCAGATCAAGGTTAATTTAGTTCAGACAAGCGCTCTAAATTATCATCACATAAAAGTCGCAACAGATACATCCAAATGGTAAATAGCCTTGGTGCTATAGAAGCATTCAGATGATGTTTTGGCACCATCGTATGTGAGTGCCAAGAGCGGGCGAAACAATTTAAGAGACTGTTTTCTGTCATGAAGCTTGAAGTTGCAATGAGGAACCGCATCTTTTAGCTTGTTTTGGTACGTTGTTGGACGTAGGTAGAATAATCTAGCTCTTAACGCCACCTCTGAGTATGTGTATCCTTAGTTGTATCAATAATAATTAATAAAAAAGGGGTGTGTGATGCTAAAAAAAAGTGTGACCTAATGGGGTGTGGGCAATAATATAAGCACCGGGCTAATTCTTAGTTCTCCTTGGCAGCAAACACTTTGTATCATGCATGGGTTACAATGGCCGCCTAAGTCCACTCCTGCATGTAACCGCAATTCTTCTAAATGAGTATATAAGTCAATTTTCTAACGGGTATACAGGCGGATTTCTAAGTAGTATGCATCAACTAATATTTCCCCTCAATTAAAAAAGTTGATCTTACTTTTGTTAATTTGTGGTTGCAGTTTGATGACCAGGTGATTGAGATTCTGGGAGAGTAGAAGGTAGCTCAACATATGAAGACCTTGCTAAAGGAAATGTCCATGGTGAATAAGATGTAGCATCCACAAGGTTCTTCATTTCTTTTGAGTCATCTCTAGTCAGTTGGTCTTCTTTCGTCGTCACCGACATCTTCAACTCATTTATGTCGTATTTCCCACAATTAGTACCCACAATTAGTACTGAGCTTTTATACTTTCCTGATTTTTTTACAACATTGTCAAGCATGAATTTATACTATAAACTTTTGTATAGTTATTCACATACAAAAAGTTCAAACAATAATTACAGCCTTATTTAGTATACATTTGGAATGTATTCATTCTTGTAAACTTGATTTGTACTAAATTTGACTGTATTTATAAACAAATTTACATTTTGATTTATGCTTGACAATCACATAAACTATACAATGCATAGATATTTATAGTAAATATCTCTAAAGTCTCGTACGGTTTCTAGTATATGACTAGGTAATCATATCTATAAGAACTTCTAGAGTTTAAGTTGAGCATCTTTTTTTATGTTATCAAATATGCCTAGAAAGTCCAGCTGCCGATCATAGTGGAGACAAATTGCTCTCAACTGGTGGCACAAGATAGATCTCCTTTCTTATTTTGGATAGCTGAGCTTCGTGCATTAGTTAATCAAGGTAGAGTTTGTACTTTTGTAAAAGTGGAACGATCACAGGTTAGGGTTAGTGATACGTCTCAAACATATCTATAATTTCTGATGTTCCATGCTTGTTTCATGACAATACATACATGTTTTATACACACTTTATGTCATTATTATGCATTTTTCGGAACTAACCTATTGACGAGATGCCGAAGTGCCAGTTCCTGTTTTCTGCTGTTTTTGGTTTCAGAAATCCTAGTAAGGAAATATTCTCGGAATTGGACGAAATCAACGCCCAGTATCTTATATTTCAAGGAAGCTTCCAGAGCACCGAAGAGGGGCCAGAGGAGAGGCCCAGGGCCACCACACATGGTGGCGGCGCGGCCCACGGGGGGGCGTGCCCCCCTGTTGTGTGGCTGCCCCGTAGCCCCTCCGACTCCGACTCTCCGCCTATAAAAGCCTTCCTGACCTAAAAACTTCGGGGGAATAAGCCACGACATGACAAAAGTTCCAGAGCCGCCGTCATCGCGAAGCCAAGATTCGGGGGACAGAAGTCTCTGTTCCGGCACGCCGCCGGGACGGGGAATTGCCCCCGGAAGGCATCTCCATCGACACCACCGCCATCTTCATCGCCGCTGCTCGTCTCCTATGATGAGGAGGGAGTAGTTCTCCCCCGAGGCTAAGGGCTGTACCGTACTATGTGGTTCATCTCTCTCTCCCATGTGATCTTTATGTGATCATGAGCTTTGTGATCTAGTTGAATATCATCTATGTGCTACTCTAGTGATGTTATTAAAGTACTCTATTCCTTCTCCATGATGTAATGTTGACAATGTGTGCATCATGTAGTACTTGGCATAGGTTATGATTATGATCTCTTGTAGATTATGAAGTTAATTATTACTATGATAGTATTGATGCGATCTATTCCCCCTTTCATAGCCCGACGGTGACAGTGTGCATGCTATGTTAGTACTCGGTATAATTGCAATGGTCTATCATGCACTCTAAGGTTACTTAAATATGAACACCGAATGTTGTGGAGCTTGTTAACTCCGGCTTGAGGGAGCTTGAAAGGACACAGATGTCGCCTAGAGGGGGGGGTGAATAGGCGATTTAAAACTTTTACGAGATGGGCTTAACAAATGCGGAATAAAACTAGCGTTTACTTTGTCAAGCCCAAAGCCTATATACTATGGTTCACCTATGTGCACCAACAACTTATTCTAAGCAATGGTTCACCTATGTGCACCAACAACTTATGCTAAGCAATACAAGCAAGTATGTGATAGCAAGATATATATAACTTCAAGCACGATGGCTATCACAAGGTAAAGTGCATAAGTAAAGAGCTCGGGTATAGAGATAACCGAGGCACGCGGGAGACGATGATTTATCCCTGGAGTTCACACTCTTGCGAGTGCTAATCTCCGGTGGAGAGGTGCGGTTGCTTAGTGCTCCCGAACGCCACAAGAGGCTCACCTTGAGGTGTGGTTGGTCGATGCACACCAACGCCACAAAGGCCTCACCCCAAGATGCGGTACTCACACCACACACCGAACGCCACGAAGGCGCCTCACCTAAATCTCCGGTGACCCTCGCCACAAAGGCCTAGGTCACGGTTCCACTAAGGGATTTCCTTCGAGGCGGAAACCGGGCCTTACACAAAGATTGGGGCACACATCCACAACTTAATTGGAGGCTCCCAACAAATCGCCACAAAGGCCTAGAATCCGTCTAGGGTTCCAAGAACCCAAGAGTAACAACCTTCTTGCTTTCACCACCACGAATCACCGTGGAGAACTCAAACCGATGCACCAAATGCAATGGCAAGAACACCACAAAGATGCTCAAGTCCTTCTCTCTCAAATTCCAACAAAGCTACAAAAGCTATTGGGGGAATAAGAGAGGAAGAACAATTAAGAGGAGGAACACCAAATTTCTCCAAGATCTAGATCTAGTGGATTCCCCTCACAAAGAGAGGGATTTGATTGGTAGGAATGTAGATCTAGGTCTCCTCTTCCTTTTCCCTCAAAAAGATTCAAGAAGCATATGAGGAGTAGAGGGAAAGGGAAGCTCTCAAGGTCAACAATGGTGGAGAGCACTTGGGGGAAGAGGTTGCTGCCCAAGGAGGAAGAAGGGGGGCTTAAATACCCCCTCCCATCGAAATATGACCGTTTGGGTGTGCTCAGACCGGATTTTCCGGGCCGGATATTTGCAAAATATCCGGGCCCCAAAAAACGGCTAAGGACATGAGAAAACTGCTCTCAGGATGGGGGCCGGACATTTGACCGGATATTTGCCCGGATTTGTCCAAAAACCGGATTTTTCCGGGGGGCCGGATTATCCGCCCCAAACTTGGGCCGGAATATCCGCCCCCCTGAAAACTGCAGAAACACCAAAACGAGAATGATCATAACTTGACCATCCGGACTCCGATTTTGATGATCTTGGGCTTGTTTCGAAGCTAGTAACAAGCTCTACAAGATCATGCAGGGAACCATCATATTCCAGCAAAGTAGGATAGAAATAAATGACGAAAGGTTTGACCTATCTAAAAAAGACATACCGGTAAAACCTCCAATCTTGAAAATGCAACAAGTAGCCCGTGCAAAAACCATTCTTGATGAACTAGAGATTGTCATGAGAATAAGCACAAGCTCTAAAACATCACATGGATAAGATCCAAATAACAACCAAGAAAGATGATGCAAGGATGCAAAGGTTTGAGCTCTCTCCGAACGATACGATCGAGTTACTCACTCGAGAGCCCTCTTGATAGTACGGCAACTAAACTATAAACCGGTCTCCAACTACACTATGAGACCGGTGAGAAAGAAATCATATCAAGAGCAAACCTTATACTTGCGCATTCCACTTGAGCTCGATGATGACGATCTTGACCTCAAAAAGATGGAACGCCTTTCTTGCTTGTGCTTGCTTGACGAAGTCTTGTAGATTGCTCCCCCATAAACCACCATGGGAGAGCTTCTTCTTTGGCGCATCTTCACATAACCATGACCACCATGTGGATTGCTCCCCCATAATCCACCATGGGAGAGCTTCTTCTTCGGCGCATCTTCACATATCCATGAACACCATATGGATGGCTAGACTCAAGCAAAGGATCTCTTCGAGATGGCTCATCTTGAACTTGCACATCATTTCTCCATGGCAAGCTTCAAGCTTATGAACTCTTCGAGTTGGCTCATCTTGAACTTGCACTTCATTTCTTCATTTTTCATCATGTTGATGTCTTGAAGTAACTTGAAGGCTCACTTCATCTTCATCTTCAAGACATACTTGACACTTGATATCCTTCATCAATTTCTTCTTATTGCAACCTTGAAGCCAACATATGGTTCAAGAATTGCCTATGGACAACTCCTACAAATATAACTCAATGCAAACATTAGTCCATAGGGATTGTCATTAATTACCAAAACCACACATGGGGGCTCCATGCACTTTCAATCTCCCCCATTTTGGTAATTGATGACAATCTCTTTGAGAGGGTTTATATAAGGAATTTAAGTAACAAATAAGTTGAATATATAGAGCAAACTCCCCCATAATATATGCATGTGTGAATGATCTTGACTTTCATTGCATATATTGGCATTCAAAGCCTAGTGGAGTTTCCTCTAAATATTCAACTATGCAAAGCAACAAGATGCAATGCAATAAAGGCACATGCTTAAGCACAAAGCAAAGACATAACCAAATTCCCTTAAACCCTCCAAACTTCTCCCCCATTGGCACCAATTGCCGAAATGGGTGAAAAATTTAGAAGGCCAATATAGTGAGAGTTCCTCCATAGCGTGTGCATTTCTCATAATTTGAGTGGAATCAAATGCACATATCCAATGACGAATATTCGGAAGGAATCACACTATAGATAGGATCAAAGATTGCAAAAAGATAACAAAGTCAAGAAGCCTCAACAAATGAAGCAAGCAACCAAATGAACCACAAGGAAGATACCAAAAGAAAGATAGATATTATGATAAGATCAAGAAGATTGCTCTAAATAATATGAGGAAGCTCCCCAAGGTTTGTGCACAAAACTAGACAATTTGCATTGGAGTATAAAGTGCACAAACATGGAATCATCACTCCCATAATATCATTCAAAAACAAAAGATACCAAGTGAATCAAACTCTAATGATCACCACAAGATAGTGTTCTAAATCAAATGAGGAAGCTCCCCAATGTACATGCATAAAATAAAATGTTGCATTTGAATACAATATGCATAACATGGAATCCTCACTCCCTCATTTAAAACACAAACATTTGTAATAGATCATAGATAGAAAAGTAAGCTAAACACTTGCAACAAACAAACAGTTGAGCAACAAGTAAGAGGCACCATAATAAAAAGGGATTTCTATTTTCGTGCCCTCAGTTCCTTAGTTGTGCTCAGTTTTCCCCAGCTCCTTAGTTTTTCCTCAGTTTTCCCCAAGTGCTTGTTTGAAACCCGCAGAAGGCAGCTCAGACGGCAGGATTCCCGTTAAGTTGACCGCTCCGTGCTGACATGTGGGGCCGCGTCATGTGGGCCCACGTCGCGTGGGGCTGGTAGATAGGGACCGCGTGGGACAGGACGAGATAGCGTTTGGTTGCACGTGAGCAGGAGCTGGGTTTTGTCTCTCTCGGCCATTGGCATTTCCCTTTTAACGATACCTTTTACGCCTCCTTCTCTCTCGCCTTTTTTCACCTAATTAGTATCAAATCTAGAGAAGCTTGCATTTCGTCTTTCTTCAATTATTATTTGTGCCTTTTGGCCCTCGTTGTTTGCCTAATATGGCAGCAAATCTAGTAGGGAGCCCAATCTAGTACTCCATCTAGTCCATATGTATGTAGTTAAATCTAGAAGCAAATCTACGGGGAATGTACGATAAATTCACAAGGTCATATAGTAGAATAGGGATAGATAATATAGATAATAAGCTGCATTCAGCAACCAAACATAGTAGGGTTCGAGGTTCTTCACGAGCAGTACAGTACCATCATACTAACAACATAACAACGAGGGATCCCTAGCTAACAACAAAGGGATCCCAACAACAAAATGGAGGAGGCAAGCAGCAGCACACGTCCAGGACTCCGCCTACCCCATCTGCCTCTGCCTCCACTTGTTGCTCCCCTTGGGAGCCTTGGGCTTGAGCGGAGGCATGCGCCCGCCGGAGATCTCCACCCGCTGGATGCTGCGGAGGTGCATGCCGAGCGCCAAGTGCTTGGTGCGGAAGGAGTTGGGGTTCACCGACGCGCCGACCTTGGGGTTGGTGTGGCCGATGTTCTCGGCATGCGTGAGGACGCAGTTGAAGTCGGTGCCGCCGAGCCTCCTAGTGCGAAGGGGCACTCGTAGACACCCTTGGCGACGTCGAGGTAGGAGACGTACTCGGCCGACCTGCAGCCTCCGCGAGCACTCGGCGATTCTTGACGTCATGGTGCTCGTCGTCGCTGCCGACGTCGCTGCCCGGACAGCTGATCCATATCAAACGGGAATTTATTAGTGAATGAGTTGCAAACGTGCATGATAACAAAGTTAGGAAAAACAGAGGCAGCCTCGGTTAGAGTGGACACGATTATATGTCTACGGGGACGGTGTAAGCGAACCAAAGCTCATGCACAACAGATTTGTACACGTAAATGGTTCGCTGAACCCTCCCCGTAAAAATCTGTGCCCACCCGATTCATCATAGGCAAAGAAACGGATTTCAGATCTGAACTTGAACACATTCCGGATTATTTGCAAATTAAACGGTTGATATCTTTTGATTCGTGCATAAAATAACTGATTGAGATCCTATGATTACTTGCATAAATTAACCGATTGAGATCCCATTATTACTTGCATAAATTAACCTAACGGCCGAACCCCAAATCTTAAACGAAATCAAGGAGGGATCAAAGCAAAATGGAATAAAATCGGCGCAAATATTAGCCCAATACTCATCCATCCACGAGATCCATCTACACCAGCACAAATAGGGTTCAAAAAGGAATGGGGAACAAAAAAGGAAGCAAACCGTAGTTACCTCGTTCCATGGGTCCTCTATGGAGGTGTCGTAGCGGTTCGGGGGCGGGACGTACGGCACCGGCTCGTAGGGGTCCCATCCCGGCGGGATCTGGCCGCGACCGGCGGTAGCAGCCTCCGATGCACCGGAGGAGGCGGCGGCGACGTCCGTTGAGGGGACGGCGGCGACGTCCGTTGAGGGGACGGCGGCGACGTCCGTTGAGGGGACGGCGTCGAAGAGGGAGGCGTCGCGCTTGGAGCCGACGGCGCCGTGGACGATGGGATTGGCATTCTCCTTGTCCATCTCGCCGGCGAGAGGAGAGGGAGAGGGAGAGGGTTTTTTTGCTTTGGAGAAGATGATGGGACGTGAGAGAGGCGGCGTTGCGTAGGCGAGTGAGAGTGACGAGAGATAGTGGGAGGAGGCGTCTATAAAGGCAAGGGGTGGTTAATGCGACCCGCGTCCTACGCGTCCACCGATGCACGTCTGCACGTCTTGGACTTCTGCAATGCGCCACGCGTCCACGATTGCACGTCTTCGACTTCTGCACCGCGACCGGCGTCTACGCATCAACAATTGCACGTCTTTCATTTCTGCACCGCAACACGCGTCCTCGAGTCTAACCCTGGAAATTTAGATATACTCAGGTATAACCTCGAGCATTATACTAGCATTTTTTGTGTGCTCAGTTTTCCCCTTGAGTGCTAATACTCGGCTAGTGCAATATGCTCAGTTTTACCCTCAAGTAGTTGGTCAACGGACAGGTCAACAAATGAGATTAACTAGTTAAATGAGTCATTTAATGTGCAAAAAATTCCGAAAAATAGTGGCACATACTCATGGAGTCTTTACCATAAATTGCCAGTTCTCAAAACATAGATAAGTCATAGATAAATCAAGTTTTACCACAAATTGCCACTTCTCAAAGGCCTTCTCAAATCACCTAGTAGCTATGAAGGTGCATGGTTTTCCACAATAAGCCCTTCCCAAAACAGCTTTCCCCAAAACATACTTTGTCTAAATGAGGCCACAATTCTCACACTCATGTATATTTGTATTGCAAATAGTTTGAGATAGGCCAAGATGGGTTTTATTGTACAAAACACGCATTTTCCATTTTTTAAATCTCATATTTGAATCCCTTAGTCCGTTTTTTACATAGGTGCCCTTGGTTTCTTGATACTACTCAGTTTTTCCCTCTCCCTCCACAAATTCTCTCACACGTGCAACATTGCCCTGATTGGTCTAGCCCATGTCACGCGGATCGTGCCCGCCGACCGTTGATCGTATGATCTAACGGGCCCCTCTCTCTCTCTCTGTCGGCGGTTACCTTCCACTCTCTAAGTATGCTAAAGGGCGGTTTTCTGTATTTATTTTCACGCGCTAAAAATTATAAACTCTTTTAGGCATTACTTTTCACGCAAAAAATGATAAACCATCACCGATTTGTTGTAGCCATAAATTTTCACGCAAAAAATGATAAACCGTCACCGATTTGTTGTAGCCATTAATTTTCACGAAAATCCCAAATGATAAACCATCACCGATTTGTTGTAGCCATTAATTTTCACGCAAAAAATGATAAACCATCACCGATTTGTTGTATCCATTACTTTTCACGCAAAAATTGATAGACCATTACCGATTTCTTGTAGCCATTACTATTCACGGTAAAAATGATAAACGAACCAATCTATCTATCTCTCGTATTTGAGGTTTTGACCTGAAAACAAATGGGTATTATAAAGGGAAATAAAAGTTCAAAAAAATGTAAAAACGAAACAATCTACCTATCTTTGTATAGAAGATCGTTTGTATGATTTTTGAGGTCATTTGGAGAAGGTAGAAAAAAATCCCTTTTGAGAAGGTCGAAAAAACTAACTTGTTACAAAAGCTGGTTTCAGTGAGACCTAACCAAATTTGGCATACATTATGCCATATCTATAACAACAAGGAATATCTAAAAGGAAAAGTTTCACAAAATTTGAAATTTATGGCGAAAATGATGCCATACATGATGTCTGTTTTTCGAGGTTTTGACTCGAAAATCAATTGGATATTATAAAGGGAAATAAAAAGTTCGAAAAATATAAAAACGAAACAATCTATCTATCTATGTATAGAAGATCAGTCTGTATGAAATTTGAGGTCATTTAGAGGCGGTAGAATAAATCACCTTGTTAGAAAAGTCTGGTTTCGAGTGAGACGAAACGGCATGCGTTTAAGCAAAGTGATTTTTTCGAACATCTCCAAATGATCCCAAATTTGCCATACATGATGCCATACGTGTAACAACAAGGAACCCTATCTAAAAAGTGTCAAAAAAGTTTGCCCAACCGTATAGCTCTATCAAAAAGAACCTCACCATGGCGCTAGTATAATTTTGGGCTTAGTTACAAACTTTCGTTACCTAACCTTCAACACGAAACTTGTTTCAAATCACTTTTGGCGTACAAGAAACAAATCCCTCTTTGATTCGAGCACCACAGCCTCCAAACTTTGCCGATGCCGATATCGGCATGGTCGAACGGCTATGCTCGACGCCACTCGCTAGGTCACCGTCGGGATGCACCCTCAATCCCGTCCCCTCATTCGATCACCGACACACCAGCAGATACCGCCGAGGTCAATGCCGAACATACATGCCGATGCCAATGCCGAACATGCATCCACGCCGACGTGGGCACGGCCACGCCGCCCCGCTATGCGTCGGACGCCACGTGACCACCACGAGGTCTTTCCCTTCGCCACCACACTCTTCTAGCACCCATCTATACACGCCGTAAAGGGGAGACACTAGTTTTCTCTACATTGCTCGCGTTCGTGTCGGACACGGCCGGTCAAAGTTTTGAGGTAGTCGTCGATGTCGTCGACCATTTCTTCTCTTCTTTGCATGGTTAAACGCGTCTAGTTCATATCTATCTAATGCGTCCGGTCTCGCCTCATGCAGTTCTTTGTGGACGTCGATCTCATCTCGGCACCCCGCAGGCCACCTCCTCCGTGCCATCGCCGTAGAGCTCCGTTTAAAAATCTATTCCTACCCGTGTATTGCCCTTTGTATCAGCGCCATGGACCACTTGTCATTCGATATACCGAAGCCCCACTCGTGCGTGTTTTGGTCGTGGATACAGCGATGCTTACGGTCAAACAAAGATGGGTGGTCTCGACGTGTCTTTGCGGGCTCTACGTGGCCCCACTAGTCAGAAGATAACGGTCAACCGTCGGGCAACCGGCCGTTATAGCATCTGTGATGGTTTCAGACAAGGTCTTGGGGAAAACTGAGGAAAAACTAAAGAGCTGGGGAAAACTGAGCACAACTAAGGAACCGAGGGCACGAAAATAGAAATCCCTAATAAAAAGGCTCTACCAAGAGGATATGTGAAAGACATGATAAATCATATTATAAGACTATTACAAGGATGAGCAAAAAGCATCATCATAGTCTTCAATGAATTATATTGCTTAG
>NC_061510.1:291199804-291377239 GCF_022539505.1 Lolium rigidum
AACTCATATGCTTTATTACTACCGTTGACAAAATTGTTTCATGTTTTCAAAATAAAAGCTCTAGCACAAATATAGCAATCGATGCTTTCCTCTTTGAAGGACCATTCTCTTTACTTTTATGTTGAGTCGGTTCACCTATTTCTCTCCACCTCAAGAAGCAAACACTTGTGTGAACCGTGCATTGATTCCTACATACTTGCATATTGTACTTGTTATATTACTCTATGTTGACTATTATCCATGAGATATACATGTTACAAGTTGAAAGCAACCGCTGAAACTTAATCTTACTTTGTGTTGCTTCAATACCTTTACTTTGATTTATTGCTTTATGAGTTAACTCTTATGCAAGACTTATTGATGCTTGTCTTTAAGTACTATTCATGAAAAGTCTTTGCTTTATGATTCACTTGTTTACTCATGTCATCACCATTGTTTTGATCGCTGCATCCACTACATATGTTTACAAATAGTATGATCAAGGTTATGATGGCATATCACTTCGAGAAATTATCTTTGTTATCGTTTTACCTGCTCGGGACGAGCGAGAACTAAGCTTGGGGATGCTGATACGTCTCCGACGTATCGATAATTTCTTATGTTATATGCCATATTATTGATGATACCTACATGTTTTATGCACACTTTATGTCATATTCGTGCATTTTACGGAACTAACCTATTAACAAGATGCCGAAGTGCCGGTTGTTGTTTTCTACGTTGTTTTGGTTTCAGAAATCCTAGTAAGGAAATATTCTCGGAATTGGACGAAATCAAAGCCCAGGGGCCTATTTTCTCACGAAGCTTCCAGAAGTCCGAAGGAGAGACGAAGAGGGGCCACGGAGTGGCCACACTATAGGGCGGCGGGGCCCCCCTTGGCCGCGCGGCCACGTGGTGTGGGGCCCCCGTGCCGCCTCTTGACCTGCCCTTCCGCCTATAAAAAGTCTCCGTGACGAAACCCCCGGTACCGAGAGCCACGATACGGAAAACCTTCCGAGACGCCGCCGCCGCCGATCCCATCTCGGGGGATCCGGGAGATCGCCTCCGGCACCTCGCCGGGAGAGGGAATCATCTCCCGGAGGACTCTACACCGCCATGGTCGCCTCCGGAGTGATGAGTGAGTAGTTCACCCCTGGACTATGGGTCCATAGCAGTAGCTAGATGGTTGTCTTCTCCTCATTGTGCTTCATTGTTGGATCTTGTGAGCTGCCTAACATGATCAAGATCATCTATCCGTAATTCTATATGTTGTGTTTGTCGGGATCCGATGGATAGAGAATACCATGTCATGTTAATTATCAAGTTATTATACATGTGTTGTTTATGATCTTGCATGCTCTCCGTTTCTAGTAGAGGCTCTGGCCAAGTTTTTGCTTTTAACTCCAAGAGGGAGTATTTATGCTCGATAGTGGGTTCATGCCTGCATTGACAACTGGGACAGTGAAAGAAAGTTCTAAGGTTGTGTTGTGTTGTTGCCACTAGGGATAAAACATTGGCGCTATGTCCGAGGATGTAGTTGTTGATTACATTACGCACCATACTTAATGCAATTGTACGTTGCTTTGCAACTTAATACTGGAGGGGTTCGGATGATAACCTGAAGGTGGACTTTTAGGCATAGATGCGGTTGGATGGCGGTCTATGTACTTTGTCGTAATGCCCAATTAAATCTCACTATACTTATCATGTCATGTATGTGCATTGTTATGCCCTCTCTATTTGTCAATTGCCCGACTTGTAATTTGTTCACCCAACATGCTTTTATCTTATGGGAGAGACACCTCTAGTGAGCTGTGGACCCCGGTCCATTCTTTAATACTTGAAATACAAATCTGCTGCAATACTTGTTTTTCTGTTTTCTCTCGCAAACAATCATCTTCCACACAATACGGTTAATCCTTTGTTACAGCAAGCCGGTGAGATTGACAACCTCATCTGTTTCGTTGGGGCAAAGTACTTTGGTTGTGTTGTGCGGGTTCCACGTTGGCGCCGGAATCTCCGGTGTTGCGCCGCACTACATCCCGCCGCCATCAACCTTCAACGTGCTTCTTGGCTCCTCCTGGTTCGATAAACCTTGGTTTCTTTCTGAGGGAAAACTTGCTGCTGTGCGCATCATACCTTCCTCTTGGGGTTGCCCAACGAACGTGTGAAATACACGCCATCACTTCCCACCACAAGAACTTCCCCAAACTCCACCACACCATAGATCGGGGCCCTTGGAACATCTCCACCGAAGGATTTGGTCCCTCTCCAACTAGTTTGGGAATTTTTGGAGTTCTTGGTTTTCAAGCCCTACCTCGTGTTCTTCTTGCTCCTTGATCAAGAAGGACAATGTCTTCGAGTAATGTACTCTCCTTTCCTCCCTAATCTCTAGTTCTCCTCACACATTGCAAGTTCTTGCCAAAATTTGAGGAAATCTTAGAGTTAGGGTTAGGGTTTGCAAGTCCTCATGCCTTTAGAGTGTCTCTCAACACAAAGCACATACTCCACTCTATTGATATAGCATGTACTCAAGTTTTTCGAGTTTTTGCATGAATTTGTGGTAAAAATCTGGGCAAATATCACAAATCATCACCACCCGGTTCACAGCCCGGTCAACCGGCCATTCAACCGGCCGGTCCGGCGCGCGTCCCGGTCAACCGGATTGTCGACCGGCTTGCCCGGTCTGCAGTCCGGTCGGACCGGCCTGTGCGCCGGCCTGCCCAGTTTTTCGCACAATCTCATCAATACACTTGGATATATGCTATGCTTTCTGGTTTCTCCCTCATTGATGACATGTACACTTACCTATTTGCTATCCTCGCTCTATTTTGCTGATTCACAGATGCTGATTGGAGTGATGAGGACCATGGCACTTGTTGCCAAGCGAGGAGGCACTCGGAGATTCCACCACGGCGCTCTATCGGTCGTGCTCCTCGGACTATCGGTGGCAGCTCATCTGGAGGCCGCACCAAGAACACCTGCCGGAAGATGAAAGATAAGCACGCTGTACAAGGAGATGATGAGGAATTGCCAGACTTCAATGTTGGCGATGTCCATATTGGTGCATGGAAAAGGCTTCGAGAAACCAATCACTATCGCTTCGAGGCTCCCACTTACACCGGGGGCGACAAGTTCTTCTGGACCCAGAGTCAGCAGAGGATGTGGCATGAGTACTATGACTCCCAAGAGCACATGAAGAATGGCTGCATTGTTATGCCCAAGGCTGTCAAGGATGTTATTGAGATGCATGCAGCCACCACACATCGGTTTGTGGTTGAGACTTTGAAGAACATGGGGCTGTATGAGCTTGTACTGTACGACGCCTTCTGATGGATGCTATTGCCCACTCTTGGTAAGGCAATTCCACTGCACTGTGTACTTCCATGATGATCCAGCTCGTACCATGACATGGATGACAGGCAAACAGCAGTACTCCTGCAACTATCTTGACTTATGTGATGCCCTTGGGTTTGGTGGAGGTCGTGCTCATGGTTTCAAGCTTTACTCTCAGCAGAAGTTCAACAAAGGAGACATTGCTTTCTGCTATCCTCGGGAGCCCACCGCTCGTCCTCCCACCATATACGGCATGTTCTACTCCTATCTCCTTCTTGCCAAGTTATTCGGAGAGTCTCTCATCGACAAGTCGGGCGATACAAGTGAGTGCCGAGGATATCACTTGAACTTGATGTACTATCGCAACCATGAGCACCGGCGACGCATTGATGGATGTGATCTCATCTACTCTGAGCTGAGGAGATGTGTTCGCGACAGGATGACCCCGAACTATGCTCAATACATCCAGCTCCTCATCAACAAGGTTGTGCCTGCTCCTCTCAATACGCATGGTCAACGGGTCAAGATGGAAGCATTCAAGGTTCCTGTCCAAGGTGATAGACCGGATGTCCCCGACATGACACCTCCTGAGCGCCGGTCCAAGGAAAGCCATGACCCTACTAGCTCCCGCTTCACTCGGCGCCCACGAGCATGGTATCTCTAGGTTCTTCTCCTCCATGTGGCAGATGTGCAAGAATTCTAATGATGTTGCACATCAAAGCCTTGCTATGACCCAAGAGACGAGAAGGCGCCAGAATGAGTACATGGCCACTCGGAATATCACTTTTCCTCCTCCTGGCCCTGAGTTGGAGCCTGTTCATGCACCTAACTCGGGAGATGCCTCCTCTCACTGATCGGATGTTCCCGAACTTTGATCCTACATGGTACGGCTTTGGCGGTCCTCCTCCTCGGCCTGCTCGTGTCCCTACTGATGATGATGATGAAGAAGATGAAGGTGCTACTGATACGCGTGATGATGGCGAGAGCTCATACTCCGCTGGGCATGAGATCTTTTGATGGGTGCGCTAGCATCTCTCCTCTTTTTCTTCGTCTTTTTGGTGTTCCGATGCCAAAGGGGGAGAAGAGAGTAGAGTCTAGGATTCACGGGGTGTTGCCACAAGCCATGGGAGTTGCTTTATTTGGATTTTATATGGCTTGTGCTTGTTTACTTTGAGTTTTTCAAGAACCATTTGCTATTTCCAATAATTCGTGTATGGATGTGTATGGACGACTATTATGTGTGCTACTCTATGTTAGGATGATTATGTGTGCTATGCTTATATATCTTGATATGCACATCTCCATACCATGCTTGTTTCCTAAAGATATTGGGGGAGCTTCTCATATTTCACAAATGGTGCACTTTGCATTCAAACGCAAATTCTCCAAGTGCACACATTATGGGGGAGCTTTCGTAATATCTTATATGGAATCAAGGTTTAGAGCTTATCATAATATCTATTTGTGACTCTAGCTCGGTTTGTCATCGTATACCAAAAGGGGGAGATTGTAAGGGTATTTTACCCTTATCCATTATTTTGGTAACAATGACACCGTGCTAGTGTATTTGGACTAATACATGGCTACAAGATGATTCCCAGGTATTAGCCAAAGAGGTATAAAGGTGTATCAATGGAAGAAGAAGGCAATGGAGACCCCCCCAATTCGACGAAAGAATCAACAGGATTTTCCTGTGTCTGGCCGGTCATTGGCCCGGTCGGACCGGCCCTGGCACCGGCTAGCCCGGTCAGGACCGGCTCCGGCGCTTGTGCCATCCGGGCGAGGATCCGATGAAGGGGCAAGCCCTCCGGTCGCCGCCCGGTCTCCAGCCCGGTGAGGACCGGAGCATCTGGTCACCGTCCCGGTCGGACCGGGCAACCGACCGGCTGCCCCGGCGCCAACCGGATTTCGCGCTTGTGCCATCCGGGCGCATTCCAGTATGTCCAGAAGCTCCTCCGGTCAAGCTCCGGTCCCTGCTCCGGTTGAAACCGGCCGGCCCGGTCGAGAGCCCGGTCTGACCGGCCTGTGCGCCGGCCGGCCCGGCGCCAAACCCGGTCAACCGGATTCCTCGAAGAAAATCTGATGTGGCAAGTTGACCAACGGCCATTTTTCGAAGAACACTATAAATAGGCCTTCTCCTACCTCTGAACAGTTAGGCAACATATTACAAGTTGTTCTTGAGCTCTCTCTCTCTCTTACTCCATTGCTAGAAACACCAAAAGCCTCAGATCTCTCTCCTCCTCCACCCAAACTCAAATCCCTCCGGGGAATCGTTAGAGGAGGACCCGATCTACCGTTCTACCAAGCCAAATCTCATCCCCCTTGTATTCATTGAGAAGCTTGCTTCCTAGGGTTCCTTGGAAACCCTAGGTGGGCAAGAGGAGTCCGGAAGCATCCGGGCCGTGGATTTGCTCCGGGCAAGATTGTGAAGGTTTGGAGGCTACCTCAAAGTCTACCACAAGTGAGTGAGCTATTCCTTCGTGGGATAGGCTCCGGAGAATAGGGTGAGCCTTCGTGGCGTGGGGAATCCTTCGTGGGACCTCCACCCCTCCAAACGTGACGTACCTTGTTGCAAAGCAAGGGAACACGGGAATACATCCTCGTCTCCGCGTGCTATCGGTTATCTCTAACCGAACTCCTTACTTGTGATTTAAATCGCTCGAGAGAGCCTTCGTGCTCGAGATAGTTGTATCTTCATATAGGTTGCTTCACCTAGTTTGCATTAGGCTCATCTTTATATTCCGCAAAGCCTAATATTGCAAAGAAAGAATTAAAATTTGTAGAAACCTATTCACCCCCCCTCTAGGTTTACCATCTATATACTTTCAATCAAGGCCTCATGTACCTTGAGTGGCTCAAAACTACATATAAAAGCATGACATTGACAAAAGGTTGTTAGAAGAACTACAGGTGTGTTTGGTAGCCCGGGCCAAGGGAGAATAGCTATCTGTTCTCATACAAGCTGACCCTAACTAAGCTAAGCTCAGATTTTTTCACGTGTTTGGTAGGTCGTGTTGGTTGAGACATGCTGAGTACATCAGTTGTTTGGAGGGCTGTATGGGGTGAGATATGCTGAGGAGGTCTGAGATTTGCACAAAATCCCCTGAACACAAAAATAAAAAGCAATCAGATCCCTGCGTACAAAATAAAAAGCAATCGGGTCCCTGTCAAAAACGCAATCGGGTCCCTGGCGAGGAAACTCCGGCGAGGATGCTCCGGCGAGCGAGCTCCGGTGGCGGCGCGAGGCCGTGGCTGGCCGTCGCGGCTATGGTCGTAGCTGGCCGTCGCGGTGGAGCCGTGGCGAGTGAGCTATGGTGGCCGGTCGCGTGTGCTCTGCGGCGAAGGATGCTCCGGTGGCCGGTCGCGTGTGCTCTGTGGCGAAGGAACTCCGGTCGCGTGTGCTCTGGCGAGGGAGCTCCGGTGGCGAAGGATCTCCGCTGACCGTGACTGTCCCAGGCGAGGGAGCTCCGGCGTGAAGGTGCGGGTTGCGGGGCGGCCGTCGGCGTCGTCCGGTGTCGAGGAGGCGGCGCAGAGGGCGGCGTCAAGAGCGGGGCGATTTTGGTGCTTTTGGAGCGAGAGCGGTTAGGGGGGGGGATGAGCGAGGCTGGTCCTGACCCCTGTTGGATTTTGGCCCAGCCGCGAGGCGCGGGGGTTTTTTCCGGGCGAGGTCAACCCTGCCCAGGTGCGAAGCTCGATTTCAGCTTCTCTACCGGGCAGAACTGAGAGGCCTTTTTCAGATGAGTTGGGCAGTTCCCACTTGGGAGAGCCGACCTACCAAACAACTAAAATCTCAGAAATCTCTGTTGAGATTTGCTGGGTCGGCCCGACCTACCAAACACACCTTACATGACCTCCTTTCCTTTTTAATTGACTCGATTTTAGTATAAACTTGTACTAAATTCGAGTCAATTAAAAAAGAACGGAGGGAGTACAAGTTACCACTCCCTTGGATACGCTTTCGAGGATCTTAAGAGCATCTCCAGTCGCGTCCCCCAAACCGTCCCCCAAAGCGATTTGGGGCGCGCCGGACAAAAAAAGCGTTCCAGCCGCGTCCCCCAAAGCCCTTTTTTGTCCGGCGCGCCCCGATACGGTGTCCGGCGCCCGAGCCCGTCCCCGTCCCACGGGGACGCACCGGGGACGCCGAACACAACGAAAGCGAGGCGGGCTCCCACATGTCGGCGACTATTTGCATAAACCGTTGGTTCGCGCCTCTTTTCTCGTCGCTCCTTCCTTCCCGCGCCTCCCACCCCACCGCCGCCGCTGGATTTCCCGGCCGTTTGGGCGTCCGATCCGTGCCGCGAGTCGGCACCGTTGTCGCGGGCCGGGGCTCCCGCCGGTCGTGCCGCCGCCGCCGCGTCGCCAGCGCCTCCCGGAATGCGCCGTCAAATCCGCCCCACCTCCGCGCACGTAAGGTGCTCGACGACTTGCCGTGTAGGCGCGATTGGTCGCTTGTTTGTTGCGTCGTCTCGCCTCGGCGCAATTTTAACCATTGATTTTGCTTTAGCCATGGACGGCGACGATGAGATGGTTGCCCTGCTGTCCGGAGGACGAGCAAGCGTTCGACGACGACCTGCGGGAGCATTTGCTGATCATCGCGTCCCTCCGGGACATGCTTGACGCCGAGGCGGAGAAGAGGAAGAGGCCGCGCCGCGGAGGATCAAGGCCGGGAAGAAGGAAGTCGAAGCCCGGCAGAGGATGGAGGGGCATGCCATGCTGCACAATGACTACTTCGCCGACGGGGCAACACATGCCGACAATTTTCGGCGCCGGTACAGGATGAGCAAGGGCCTGTTCATGAATATCCTCCACGGCGTTCGAGAGTTCGACCCCTACTTCAAGCTCAAGCTCGACGCTGTAGGCGTTCTCGGGTTCTCATCCATTCGAAGTGCACCGCCGCCATGAGGATGCTTGCATACGGAGCACCTGCCGATACACGGGACGACTACCTTCGCATGAGTGAGTCTACCGCCATTGAGTGCATGTACAAGTTTTGCCGAGCCGTGGTGGGAAAGTTTGGCAAATACTACTTGAGAGGGCCAACTGAGGAAGAGACTGCAAGGATCATGGCACAAAATGCTGCCAGAGGATTTCCTGGAATGCTTGGAAGCATCGACTGCATGCACCGGGCATGGAAGAACTGCACGTTTGTTTGGCAAGGTATATACAAAGGGCGTCATGGATATTGCAGTGTGGTGCTTGAAGCTGTGGCAGATTATGACCTGTGGATTTGGCATTCTTTCTTTGGCATGGCGGGATCACACAATGACATTAACGTGTTGCGGCGGTCTCCGGTGTTCGACGGACTAGTGGAAGGGCATGCTCCACCATGCAACTATGAGATCAATGGCCACCAATATACCAAAGGCTATTATCTAGCCGATGGTATATATCCAAAATGAGCCACTTTTGTCAAAACAATCTCGAATCCATTAGGTCTGAAGAATTCTCACTTTGCTACACGACAGGAGGCTTGCAGGAAGGATGTCGAGCGGGCATTTGGTGTGCTTCAAGCACAATTTGCCATTGTCCGGTACCTGCTCTAAGCTGGTCTCACGACCAAATGTGGGAGGTGATGCAGGCTTGTGTGATCATGCACAACATGATCATCGAGGATGACCGCAAGAATCATGTTAGGTCACATGTTGGTCCCTATGAGTGCCAAGGACCTCTCGCGGAGGTTGATCATGAGGTGCCTGCAGATTTTGCTGATTTTGTGGTCATGCACGCAGAGATCCGTGACAGACAATGTGCATGAGCAACTTCAAGCTGATCTCGTTGAGCATTTGTGGAGGATCAAAGGAAATACCGTGGCACCTTGATGTATCATCTAGCCCTTTTTATTATATTTGATTACTTGTTTTATTGTTTGTTGTAATTTAATTTGAAAACAATCCTCGAAAACATTTTTTTCATATGCTACATTTGATATAAATGGTTTATGTGTTAAAAAATTATTTTAAATGTTTGGGGGCGGCGTTTGGGGGACGCGGCTGGGGAGCGACGTCCTCCAAACGCGGCACGAACAAAACACGTCCCCCAAACGCTCAATCCGGCGCGCTTTGGGGGACGGTTTGGGGGACGCGGCTGGAGATGCTCTAACTACTCCTACTTGCATCCCATTTCGAGTATACGGCTAGACCTCTCAGCCCAATGCTCGTGCTCTCTCTCTGTCTACAGTCTGCACCGTGCTGTCTTGTCTTCTGTGCACTTTTGCTCTAGCCTCGACAGCTATAGAAAAGTTAATGGAGGGCAGGCATCCACACTCAACAGAAGCCGCGCTGAGATAAATGCGGCGAGGGGATTAATCCGTTTCTCGTTTGCTTCTCTCCCTCTCCCAGGATCCAATCTCGCTCATGGTTTCTTAAGGGTGATTTCCTGCTCGGAGAAGTGGGAAGTAAAGTGAGACGTGAGGTGCTAAGTGCAACCACCGTGCACGTCGCTGTGGCGCCCTAGGAGTGGAGATTAATCCGTTGCATTCCTCGTCCTGCCGGCGGCGCCTGCAGCATCTTCCGGCTCCTAGCTAAGGTGAGGATCTTGGATGGATCCTTCGATTGTCTCTCTACTGGCCTGGTGGCTCTTAGCTTAGGGAGGCAGTAGCGGATGTTTCTTTGCTCATTTCGTGCTCTGCAGGAGTGCAGGTCCGGCGCCGGTCGCCCGTTCGACGGAATGCCTCAGCGGCGCAATGCAGCTGCCGTGAGCGGCGATGACCGCATCAGCGCCCTCCCCGAAGCGCTCCTGCTCCACACGCTGTCCTTGTTGCCGTCGGAGGAGGCCGTGCGGACTTGCGTGCTCGCCCGCCGGTGGCGCAACCTTTGGAAGATCACTCCCAGCCTGCGCCTCATCCAGGACGACGAGTCGTTCAGTAGCGAAGAACATTTCAACAAGTTCGTGAGCCATCTGATCGTCCTCCGCGACCGCTCACCTCTTGTCAGCTGTGAGATCGACCTCCACCCAGTTGGTCGTCAGCCATGCCCGTACGTCCAGGCGGTCCAGCTGTGGATCCAATACGCTCTAGCGTGCCAGGTTAAGGAGCTTCGCGTTACTGACTACTCTGGCGATCATCGCTTGCTACTTAATGTGCCTTTCATCTCCCGGCACCTGACGGCCTTAAATCTTCAGTGTGTTATCTTGAAATGCTCTATGGATTTCTCGAGCTGTCCGGTGTTAGAGGATCTAAAATTGGCATACTGCCTGATTTACGCACACAAGATGTCGTCCAAATCACTGAAACGTTTGCACCTTGCGCATTGTTACTTCCCTGATGAAGTCCGCACTCGGATTTCTGTCCCGGGTCTTCTTTCTCTGCTACTAAAGGACTGTAACTACAGGACTCCTTTGCTTGAAAGCATGCCATTTCTAGAGACAGCGTTCATTAGGCTGGACATAGATTGTGAGGATGACTGTGATTATAACCATGGAATTTGTGATAAAACAGACTGCTGTGGTTGTTATGGTTTTGACAATCACCATAATGTTCTTCTGAATGGTGTGTCAAATGCTATCAATTTGGAGCTGATATCTGCACCTCAAAAGGTACAGATGCACTTACTACCATCTTTTCTTAATGCTGCCTTTACTTGCATGATTGTATTCTATCCACTGTGCCTCTTCTAGTATTTCTATTTGTTGTAAGCACACTTTGACAAGACACTTATTTTCATTACCACAATTTGGCACTTTGGTGTCATTGAATGAGGACATACCTTTACAACTTATAGTTGTTTGTGATGATCACCGCTAGACCTATGGGCACTTTGTTACGGATGCTATGTGGTTGACCTTGATTGCTCCTTGTAACCCACTCATCCGATTAATTCTCCTGTGATTTCCCAGTCTGTCTCCACGCCGCCAGCCCGTAAGGTTCGCTACTTAGAAAAATGCCCATAGTCCGTAGATGCAGCATTATTGTTATGCTACTCCCTCCGTCCCCAAATAGGTGGTGTATAAATTGAGTAAAAAAGACATTTATTTCTAAGTTTGACCAAGTATATATACAATAATATGGAGATTTTACGTACCAAATCAATACCAATAGATTTACCATAAGATATATTTTCATAATGTTATTCAATATCGTAGTTGTTGATATTCCCTTCTATATTTTTGGACAAACTTGGAATGGATTGAATTTTTTACCAGATTTATATGCCACCCATTTGGAGAAGCAGGGATCAGGGAGTATCTTATTATTCGTACTATGTGTTTACACTTTTGGAACTGCAATTAGGAAATGTATCATTTATTGTTCATATTTTCTTCTTGAGTACTAACACAATAAGCCTAGATAACCAGTATGTGGATTGTTAGATGCATAGTATGGACACTAAATCAACATCGCACATTTATATTTTAGGCCAATAAGCCATTCACACTCCCCCCAAACTATTCGTAAGAGCAGGTTGACATATGTGAGTTCACCCTACCCATGCTGGATGGCAGTTTGTCAGCTAACAAGAATCAAGATGTCTGATGTGACACTTCCTTCTTGCGCCCATGGAGTTGAAGAAGAGTGCTCATCTCCGCCTCCTCTAAATTAAAGAAAGACGACTAAAAGACTTCCACTCCACCCTATAACTTTTTGTTCAGTTTTCTTTGGAGATGTTGCTCATCAAGTAATCTGCTGTTTGTATAGCTTCAGCCTTAAGGTGTCGTAACTGCACTAATTGATGGCCAGTAGGAGTGGAAGTGGTATCTGCCCACAGCAAATGCGTAGCAACGAACCTAATGTATCTTGTAGAACCAGTATGTAGTAGAGTGCACTGCCAAGCGAAAGCAACTGAAGCTTACTAGAAGTTTAATCCAGGAATGGCAACGACTAAAGCAACTGAAGCACACAAGCAACAAGTGGAGGTGGTTTTCATGCACTGGAGTGTAGTTGTCAACCCAGCCATAGGCCGCGGGCTGCCACAAGTTCCGCTTGCCTTAGCATGTCACCTCCCCTTTTCTCCCCTTTGCTTGGTAGCTGCACATTCTTTTTGACTCGCTAGTCCCATGTGCTTGATGGTATAGGAGTGAAAGATGGGTGTAACTTTGTCAGTTGGCTACAGTGGTTAATCAGGAGTTAAGATCGAAGACAATGTTAGCACACTAGGTTCTATGGTCGCTTGTTTGGCAGTCCAACATGGAGAGTGAATTGAATGCTTAAACATGTTTCCAGTAAAACTAATGAAGGAATATTACATAAGTGATAGTTTGAAGGTTCAAATGAACAAGTTCATACTGAAGTGTGTTTTGATTTAACAAATATAATAGGTCAGGGGCTTAAGGTGCATTTTTTCCTTTCAATTAAAATACCCACCCGAGGATTCTACTTACCTTGATTATGTCATTTTACAACCGGAAAATCTGAGTTTGACTGTTTTTCTAATTCTTTTACAATTTGTCCAGTATATCTTCCGAAGGGATGTGGCATCGTGCCCCATATTTGGCAGGTTGAAGACTCTCTTACTCAATGAGTGGTGTGCAACTTTTGAAATGTACTCACTAGTTCGTGTTCTCCGACGCACACCAATTCTTGAGAAGCTCACTCTGCAGATTCGCAACAATAAGGTATGTATTCTGAATATATATCACACAACTGTATTATTGAAGGTATGATGTTCCATAAATCGTACTAAGATGTTTCGTATCTTACAGTTACAGAATATCATAAGCCCAATAGGAGCCGAAGGAAACGATGTTCCAACAGAACAATCATTTGTATGCGCGCAACTTAAGGTAGCCAACATTGAATGCCAAGAGCTTGATGAGAAGGTTCGCAAAATTTGGAATATCTTGAGGACAGGTGGTGTACATCCTGACAAAATTATCATCAAGATTGAACAGACAACCTTTCTCAGTCTTATACCGTAAGTTGACTATGGTCCTCATGCTTGGTATCTTTCTGCAGTCATGACAGTCCCTTCTAATTCAAAGTAAGGATCAGAACCATGTTCTAACAATTTTGTTCTAGGATGTTGTAAGTACACATCAGCTAGAGTCTGTGACATGACACCCTTTACAATTGCATCCATATGAAATGTTAATCTCCATTAGTAGAACTTGATTGCTATGCGGTGGAGTTTAACATGATCACTAATTCACTATGTTTCACCAGTCACGGTGCCTATAAAGCTCTACCATCAATGAGTATGAACTTTCGTAGGACGAGCTACACGTAGCTCATTTTTTTCAAAAATTTCAAAAATGGCATTCTAAGTTTCAAAAAAATCTGAAAAAAATCTAGATGTAGACAATGTTGACTGTTGAGTTCTATCATTGTGTAAAATTTGAAGCTGAGATACCATATATTCGAGGCAGCACAAAAATGACAAAATCTGACAGACTTTGAAATTGTGAGAGTTTGTACTATTCACTAGTATAGATATCAGAATTTGTCATTTTTGCATAGCCTTGAATATAAGGTATTTCGAGTTGTAAACTTGCACGTTGGTAGAACACAAGATTTTCTACATCTAGATTTTTTTTCAGATTTTTTTGAAACTTTAAAATATTATTTTTGATTTTTTCAAAAAACGAGCTACATGTAGCTCAAGCTACGTTTGTGGTTTCCCTACCATCAATGCCTAAAATAGTTTGCTCAAGTACTCTCAAGTCTGGCTGTTGGCCTGGCAGAATAATATAGAGAAATGTCAATATGTTGTTGTTGCCCATGTGAGACATACTCCGATAGTTAGTCAAAAGTTTTACCTGAACTCCTTGTTGGTAACAATTTTTGTGAAATTTCTTCTTAACTAATTCCTCTACTTACAATTGCTCGCCAAGCATTTCCTGTAGGACATGAGAACCAAGCTTATTGTACCTTTGCAGGTGGCTGTAGTTGCATTCTGTCCAATGCAGCGCCAGATGCGGCACATTCAACATTTGATGGCAACAGACCCGTGTTCTTGGTTTGCCTTGTTTTCCAAAGCTTTTATGTTTGTTGAAAGTGGCTCAAATAGAGGTGCTGCTGATCGTTATCACTATGTTTCATATCTCACATACGTATCTTCTGGTTGTCGATGGAAATTTGGCTGAGTTTGCTGGTCAGAACAACTAAGCATGCCAGTTTTGAGTTTGATCAAGTTGTAATGTGGTGGAATGTAACCGAGACCTGTAGTGTGATCTGTAATATGACCTGATGTCAGTTTTCATTGGATTAATGGAGCTTTGCACTGTTAACATATATTCTCTAGATGTTGAACATTTCTTGATGCTGAATTGTCGATACATGCTCCGAGCATGATGAAATGCCAATCTGGCAATGTTGTTTCAGCCTTCCAGTGTGTTTTCCTTGCTATAGACAATTTGTTCGACGTGCGCGATTTCCAAGGTTGACTAATTGTGCCATGATGGAGACCTAAAGATGCCGAGACGTCAGGAGAGCACACCCCACCACACAGCATGTGCGGCTCGCACAATGTAGCAAACCCCAACTGGAATTAATCGAAAGCTTTCCCGGCCTCTGCAGTTTTCCAAGGATTACATTATTTGTAGAGTAAGATGCATGGGTAGTACCCAAACTGTTTTGAGGCGGCTCTAAAACCCATCTAGGATTTTGTCCCTTTCGCTGGCGACGCTGCCGGTCCGCTCCGCCTCCGGTGCCCTTGGGGCTTTGGAGGTGTGGCGGACCGCGGCGTCTCGCCGACGGGAAGATTTCAGTTTTCAGTTCTTCGTTTAGTTTGTTTTCGGTGTCTTCTTCGGGATAGTGAGGCGACGGCTACTTCCTGAAGTCAGAATAAGGTCCTCCCCATCCTATCCTAGCTCCGGTGGTGCATCTAGCGTCGGCGGAGGACGCGTGGAGTTGTGTCTCCGGCGGATCCCTGTAATCCGATCGTCTTTCGTGTTCGATTGTGTGGTTTCAGGTCAGAATCTTCCGATCTACGGTTGTCATCATTTGCGATGGTTGTTGTTCTGGTGCGAGTGAAACAATAAGTTTTGCCGTGATTTGCCCATTGGGCTATCTCTCTATTTATATTACTCCATCACCTTGTACAACACGTACACAATCAGATTTGATATGATCTGATATCCTAGAGTAAATGACAATCTCCTATACAGGGTATTACAATCTCCTATACAGGAAAGCTACGGATGCTGTTTTAATTACAACCGATAATCATGGGATTACATGTCTAACATTCCCCCTCAATCTGAACCTACAGTAATTAGGTTGAGATTGGTACGTAATTTTTGAAGCATTTGTTTGTTTACCGGTTTTGTGAATGCATCGGCTATCTGATCAGCGGAAGACACAAACCGAACCTCCAATGCTCCAAGTGCCACCTTCTCTCTAACAAAATGAAAATCAACCTCGATGTGTTTAGTGCGTGCATGGAACACCGGATTGGCTGTTAGGTAGGTGGCACCCAAATTATCACACCAAAGCACCGGTGGTCGTGGCTGGGCAATTCGAAGCTCTTTAAGCAATGACTGCAACCATGTGGCTTCGGCAGTCCCGTTGGCTAGCGCTTTGTACTCGGCCTCCGTAGATGAGCGAGATACTGTTGGCTGCTTTCGAGCACTCCAGGAGATAAGATTAGGTCCAAAGAACACGACGAAACCTCCGGTGGATCTCCTATCATCAGTACAACCTGCCCAGTCTGCATCTGTAAATACACTAATAAGTGTCGAAGAAGACTTGCGAATGCGCAAGCCAGTATTGGCTGTACCCTTCACATAACGCAGGATGCGCTTCACCGCCTCCCAATGAACATCTGTAGGCTTCGACAAGAACTGACAGACTTTGTTCACTGCAAACGAAATATCTGGGCGTGTGAGGGTAAGATACTGTAATGCTCCAACGACGCTGCGGTACTGGAATGCATCATCATCACTAAGAGAGTGACCAAGCTCTCGAGACAACTTCTCCTGGGTACACATTGGCGTGGTAACAGACTTGCAATTCTCCATATGAGTCCTACGAAGAAGATCAAGTGAATACTTCTGCTGAGACAAACTGATTCCCCCTGAATTGCGAGTCACTTCAATGCCAAGAAAATAGTTCAGCGGTCCAAGATCCTTAACAGGAAAAGAGTGCTGAAGTTGTTGGAGAAGGCGATCAGCAGCGACAACCGTGGAGCTAGCAATCACAATATCATCGACATAGACCAACATATAAATAGTGACGCCACCTCGACAGAAGATAAACAAGGATGTGTCAGCGGCTGAAGTGGTGAATCCCAACTGCTGAAGACGATCACTCAACCGAGAGTACCAAGCACGAGGTGACTGCTTCAAGCCATACAACGCCTTCTGCAACTTGCAAACATAGTCCGGATGCCGAGCATCCTGAAAGCCAGGGGGCTGCTGCATGTACGCTGTCTCGGTCAACACACCGTGAAGAAACGCATTGCTGATGTCAACTTGTCGAAGATGCCAATCATGTGAGGCGGCAAGAGAAAGGACGAGCCGCACCGTGGCCGGTTTAACAACCGGACTGAAAGTGTCGAGGTAGTCGATGCCATACTGCTGCGTGAAGCCACGTGCAACCAAGCGGGCTTTGTACTTATCAATGGAGCCATCGGCCTTGTGCTTCAATTTGTACACCCACTTGCAACTGATAATATTCTGGCCGGGAGGACGCGGAACAAGGATCCACGTGGCATTGTCATGAAGTGCCTGAACCTCTGCATCCATAGCAGACCTCCAGTTGGGGTCGGCGAGCGTCGTGCGGTATGAGGACGGCTCGGCAAGAAAAGCTCGGCGGCGAGGATCATAAGGGACCGTGCCGTCCGTGCGCTGAAGTGGCTTGGAGATGGCGTTCCGTGAACGCGTGACAGGACGCGGAAGTGCCGCAGTCGTCGGAGGAGCCGGTGCTGGTGATGCAGCAACGGGAGATGGAGGCGCTGATGATGGCGAGGCCGCCTCGGAAGAAGATGGTGATGCAGCACCAGGCAACGCAGGTGGCTGCAGCGCGTGTGTCGAAGCCGAGGACTCCGCGGCAAGGCGCGACGCGAACGAGTCGCGGGCGAAGTCCAGCCCATGCGCGGACGGTTGACAAGCCGAGGCCGGACCACGCGGCGCGGGAGAGGTGGACGTGTCCCCAGGGGTAGAACAAGCCGGCGAAGGAGGCCTAGCATGGCCTCTGGGCGAGCTCACATGCAGGTCAGCTGTGCACTCATCGATCCCAGGTGCTGCGCGCTGGGCAGGAGCAGGCGATGCAGCACATCCATTTCCAGTACCTGAAACGGAAGGAGAACTGCTCTGGTCCTTTGAGGTCTTAGCACAACAACTCCCCGTCAGTCTACTACAATAAGCTCTACTACGACAAGTTTTGCCTGGTTCCGGTGATGGAGGGTTGAGGGCGGCGGCCCGCCTTCGGCTCGTGCTAGTGTATATAGTCATCGCTAGGTGGTCCAACGACCTATTTGTAATTTTTATTACTTTTAGACATCTTTGTACTACTATTGATGATTATTAATGGATCGGTGGAATTTTCGCAAAAAAAAAAAATTTAATAGGGTCACCGACCTTAGAAATACGGCACATTAGGTCACTAAATACGGCCTAACGCTCATCTGAGTCACTGGCTTGTCGTATGGCTCTATATTCGCTGATGTGGCAAGGGTTGACTAGTCAAACTGTACAACTTTTTGCAAACATTTCACTGGAAATCCTAATTCCGTTTTCAAAGCCTTTGAGACTCAGCAGTGGAAATCCACCTACCTCATCTCCTTTCTTCCCCACCTAAGCCGCACGCTGCCGGTCTTCCTCTGCCTCTGCTTGTGCAGCGCCGCCTCGTCGCGCTCGAGTAGCCCCAACCCGTCCAGCTACGAAATTCGGCCTTTTACGAGCTATACTAGTAGTGTCGCCTTTTTCAGTTTTTTTTTTCTTTTTTGCTCCTTTCAGCGTATAAGCATTTCTGCGCGTCTCACTCGATTACGCTACGCTTTTCTTCTTGTGCTAGGCAATCTAAAGCCTAAAGTCGCTCAAAGGTGAGAAACGAGCTGAGCATTTGGGCATCTTTCTCTTCCGGTAAAATCTAAATCTACAGAAGCTGCAACAGATAGCGTTGTCGGATTCAGCGATGAACGGAAAGCGGCGACCGTCCCAATTCGTTCGTAGCTCTGTCAAAGCGCCGGGCAGGCGCGCCTCCCCCTAGCTCAGTCGCCGCACCTCTTCTATGCCAGCTGAATCCACTACTTGGGAGAACAGGTGCGCGCCTGCTGCTCGCAAGGTTCTCTCTACTGCTGCTCATGGTGGCAGCGCGACACAGCGGGCGGTGGCACTCTGTAGCCTCGAGTAGCGCTTGGAGAGGTGCCGGACCGGAACGGCTTTGGTAGGAGCGGATGCAGCACTTCACCTCGCACTCGATGAGGCAGCAGCAGGAGGAGCACCAGCAAAGCAGGGCAGACAACCTCGTACGTTGGTGGGGCCGAAGCTGGCGCGGGGACGCGACGGCCCGGGACCGAGCGGTGGGCAGAGCCGCGACGGCACCTACCGGAGCTGGGCTTGGGGCCGGCCGGAGCTCACTGGCCATGCTGCGGGGGAATGGGCGGAGGAGCGCGCTTCGTTGGCGTGCTAAAATTGCGGCGGCGGCCCAACATGTAGAAAAGGTCCCTACCGTGTGCACGACAGCGGTGGCGGCCCAGCAGCGACCCAGTGGCGGAGGTTGCGGGTGGAGGAGGCGACGACGAGGGAAGAGGAGGAGAAGCGACGGGGGCAGCCGCTGCAGGGTTAGAGCATCCCCACTCGTTGGCGCTCCCCCTACGCCCAAATCCGGCGAAATTTTCGTTCGGATTGGAGGAAGATTTGGCGTGGGGAGTAGTAGTTTCCCAGCCGCGTGCCCAAGCGAAGTCGACGATGCGAATTTAAAAAACGAAAACTTGACAAACTACGGCTAAAAACGGGTGAATATAGACTAAATTTAATGATATTTATTATATAACGGGCGGAGTTCATACATAGAGACCGGAGTCGACTATATTTCGAATTCGGCTAGGAGAATTCAAATGCTAATTTTAAAACACGGCGCTCTACATGCCGAAATGGCGGTAGAACACGGTGTAGTCGCCGCCGTCGTCATCGGAGCCGTCGTCGTTGACCTTCGAGCTGCGCGGCACTGGCTTGCTGCGCACGGCCGGCGTCTCCCCACCCGGGGATGGCTTGTACCATTCGTCGTCGGAGGACTCGAGGTCGACGACGGGGACAACGACGCCGGATGGAGGTGTCGCAGGACGACGGTAGCGCGCGACATCGTTGTTGGCGGTTGGAGCGGCGCGGGCGGCGAGTTGGCGTGCGGCGGCCAGGTCCAGCAGCCGCCGCTGCTGCTCCGCCTCCGGCGCTCCCGGTCGCGCCTGGCCGGTCCGGTGCGGCGTCGTCGCGCGCGCTTCTCCTCCTCCATGTCCTTCGGCGACACGGCGATCGCCTCCGCCATCGCGGCGTCCTCCGCGCGCTTCGCCTCCTCCTCGGCGAGCTGGTTTGCGGCGGCCTCTTTCTTCGTCTTCTTCCGGCCGCTCGCGGCGCGGAAGGCTGGTCGCGGATGACGAGGGCGCCGCTGCTGCGCCCTGCGGTCGGCGGCGGAGACGCCGGCTCCTTCTTGACGCGCACCGGCGTCGAAGGCGACGTCGCCTCCTCCTCTTCACCGGCGCCAAGGATGACCTCGGCGCCGATCCGGAAGACGACGAGGCTGGCAGCCATGCGCCGTGGCTGCTAGGACGTTTCCCGGCGGCGGCTCGCCGATGCCCTCGATGGAGGGGGCATCGTGAGCACCGGGAAGTTGCCGCCCTCGATGTGCTCGAGGACGGCCTCGAGTGTCCGGCCCGGCGCGCTCCACCAACGTCGGCGGCCCGCGGCGTTGTTGCACGGAGGCGGAGGCGGCGGGCCGTCGTAGGAGGCGAGCTCCCGGCTCCCGCCGCCGCGAGAAGTACGAGTTCCACGCCGTGTAGTTGTCGGGGTGGTGGCGTGGCTCGGCGCGCTCCTCATCCGTCAAGGTCATCCGCGCCTCCTCGATGGCGACGTCGAGGGCGTGGCCATGAGGCGGCGGCGGGATTGGTACTCCGCCGGCACTAAGCCGCCACCCGCCGCCGGGAGGCCTCGTGTCCGGCGGGCGGGGGTACCCGCACGGTGGAGGAGGTGACCCTCCCACGCGTGGAGCGGCCGGCGGGGAAGCCGTTGTTGGCTGCACCGTCGTCGTCGTAGAACGCCATCGGGAGAGTAGAGGGAGAGTGGAGGGAGAGTGGAGCACGGGGTACGCCTCGCGGCGAGCGGAGCGGCGTATATAGGTGCGGCTGGCGTGGGGGATTAATGCCGCGTGGAATGCGACGCGTCCGCGGCGAGCTGACCGGCGGCAGCCTTTAGTGCGCGCGGAAGACGATGCGTGCGCGGAAGACGACGACATTACAGCGCAGTCTTCTACCGGCGGCAGGCTTTTACAGCGCGCAGAAGACGATGCGATGAGGACGACGATCGGTTTCTCTCGCCGACAAGTTGGGGCCACCAGAAGCGCGGGAAGTTTCCTCGGTATTTCCCGCGCTTTCGTTTCGTCCGGAGTCCCCGAGCGCTCCCCGGGGGGCCGGGGATCGCGTGGGATCGCCGGATGAATTTAGGCCCAAATCCGGACGAAAACGAGGAACCGGGGGCGCGACTGGGCCGAATTACGCCGTCCGGATGAAAAAAGGCTCGCCGGGGGCATCGTCGGGGGGACGAGTGGAGATGCTCTTAGGGATTGGCTAGTGGCTGTTGCTAGCTGCGCGTGGATTGGGAAGAGATGGCTAGGGTTTCTCTCCTTTGTGGAAGTCGTGCGTTGGCGCTAGCACTCGCTCCCTCACTCAACTCACGGACAGAGATAGAAGGGAGGCAGAACAAAAATATTCAGGCGCATGAACGCCGGCGCACAGACGCCCTTTTTCTTCTCTAATGCGAGCTCCAACTCGGTGATCAACAAGGGAGTACAGGGTGTGGTTTTATGGCTGCTCTGGCACGCACACACGATGCCACAGCCCGCTGATACGTCTCCGACGTATCGATAATTTCTTATGTTCCATGCCACATTATTGATGATATCTACATGTTTTGTACACATTATATGTCATATTTATGCATTTTCTGGAACTAACCTATTAACAAGATGCCGAAGTGCCAGTTCCTGTTTTCTGCTGTTTTTGGTTTCAGAAATGAGTAAAGTCTATTTTAAACCTTTAACTTGTAGTCTCGGGTGAAATCAAACCTTGAACTTTCAATCCTTGAAATCTGCACCCTATGGTTACCGATCCCGGTCAATCTTGACCCTATAGCAGATTAGACTAGTTTGTCTCACCAGGAAAAAAGATCCCGATTGGGAATCGGGCGTTGTATGTTACTATGTGAGATATCACCGGCCCATTGTTATATTCATCTCCCACCCATCTCTTTCCAATTAAATCTCACTCTAGTGAATCAAGTACACACGTATTGGCCAGTTAATTCAGTTGAGAAGGGAGAAGTGTATGCTAGGTTGCAAATTCGTGCCCTTGTGTGTGGGACACAAAATCCTCCGCTGATTTGAGGGAGAGATTTCAGAGCATCTTCCGTCGTGTGCCTCAAAGCGGCTCCAAAGGGCGTTGGATTGAGCATTTGTGGGACCTTGTTGTTTGGTGCCGCGTTTGAGGCGCGTCACTTCCTAGTCGCGTCCAATAAACATTTTTAAATTTAACTTAAAACAGTCGAATTCATTCAAATTTGTTATATATTTCATGGATTTGAATGAAATTCGATGAAATTTGAACCTAAAACTAAACTCCGTGCAAGAGAGCCGATTTGAACGAGATCGACGAGCGGCATGCCGAAGTCGCGAATGGACATGGCGATCACGTCGTCGATGTTGCCCCTCCAGGCATCCGTGTCGTTCATCGACGCCATGTACGCCGCATTGTACCCTGGGTAGTCCTCAGGGTCGTCGCTGCTGGCAATGAGGCATTGCCGACGGAGGCCTCTGCGGCCTCCATCACCTCCGGCTCCGGGACGAGGAGAGTCCTGCCGCCGAAACCCGCGCATCTCTGCTGCTGTCGCGCTGGTTCGCGAATTGTGATTCATCCGCGCTGCCGTGCCTCCGATTTTGGGGCAGCGTCACGACTATTCCTCCTTCACCTCGCGCTTCGGCACGGTGTAAGGGCAGGCGGTGGGAGGACGACGCTGACCGCGCCGGTCCTGAGAAAGACGAATGGGATGAGGACGAGCTCGCTGTACTCCTCGGCTGCCAGCGTGAGGGAGGCGTAGGCGATGGCGGTGGCAACTCTGGCATTGCTAGCCTGGGGCCGATGTTGCGAAGGTCATCGATGGCGGCGGGGAGGGTGCGCACGGGTACTCCCCAGAACTGGATGCGCCCCTCCTTGTTCCAGGTGTTCGGCCTCCCGATGAGGCCGACGTTGAGGCTGCCGCGCCCAAAGTCGTTCGCGGCGAGGATGTTCTTCCGGGCTAACGACATCGACGAGATCTGGGGCTGGTTGTGGGGGTGCGGTCGAGAGAGCGGAGCAAATGGTGTGTGGAAGGGACGGTAAGGAAGGAGCGGTCACCTCTTTATACATCGGCGGCAGGCAAATCAGCAGCGGAAGCATTGGCCGTAATAACACCGATGCGGATGGCGCCGCTGCTATGCGCGACGAGACGCTTCACAGCGTCGCCTGGGGAAGCCGCGAGGCCATTAACGCTGCTTGACCAGAGGTAAGCAACAAGTTTAAACTTCCGTGTCAGTTAATATTACATGAGCTAAATTTGTTGTTTTTTATTTCTCAAGATCTGTCCAAGTTTTGTCCAGTTTTCTTCTGTAGCATTGCAGATATATGTTGTGTTTACGTGGTAAATTATTTTCATATTTTTCTGCAACATTTTTCATGTACTTTGTATGTTGAGTGCATAGATTTCAGTGATCATTTCACAAAATGAACAAGTGCACAGGATACGTGCCACAATTTAAGCTACTCAAGGAGAGGTTGACCCAGTTCAAAAAAAAAAAAAAAAAAAAAAAAGGAGAGGTTGACCAGCGATCCACCGGGCTGCACAGTGAGCGGCACCATGCTCCAGAGCTGTCAGCTCCTCTCGCCATGCATTCTAGGGCAATCTCTGAGTGTATGGGTTAATGAGATAATCCCGGTTGGGAATCTTTGAGCTAAACTCATCCAAACCGATTGAGGGTCTAAATTGACCGGGATCAATAATTCTAGGGTGTTGATTTCCGGGATTAGAAGTTTAAGGTTTGATTTAGACACCTTCTATAACTTGAAGGTTTAAAATAGACTTTACTCTTCAGAAATCCTAGTAACGAAATATTCTCGGAATCGGACGAAATCAAGACCCAGGTTCCTATTTTCACCGGAAGCATCCAGAACACCCGAGAGCCGCCAGAGGGGGGCCCTGTGGGCCCCAGATGATAGGGTGGCGCGGCCTGGGCCCTGGCAGCGCCAGCCAATGGTGCCGCCGCCTCTTCGACCCTCTGACGCTGCCCTTCCGCCTATTTAAAGCCTCCGTCGCGAAAACCCTATTGCGAAGGACGAAACCCACAGAAACCTTCCAGAGCCGCCGCCATCGCGAAGCCAAGATGCGGGGGACAGGAGTCTCTGTTCCGGCACCTGCCGGAGCGGGGAAGTGCCCCGGAAGGCTTCTCCATCGACACCGCTGCCATCTCCACCGCCATCTTCATCACCGCTGCTGCTCCCATGAGGAGGAGTAGTTCTCCATCGAGGCTCGGGGCTGTACCGGTAGCTATGTGGTTCATCTCTCTCCTATGTACTTCAATACAATAATCTCATGAGCTGCCTTACATGATTGAGATTCATATGATGATGCTTGTAATCTAGATGTCATTGTGCTAGTCAAGTGAGTTTTACTTATGTGATCTCCGGAGACTCCTTGTCCCACGTGTGTAAAGGTGACAGTGTGTGCACCGTGTGGGTCTCTTAGGCTATATTTCACAGAATACTTACTCCCTGTTATGAATGGCGTAGTGAAGTGCTTATTTATATCTCTTTATGATTGCAATGTGTTTTGTATCACAATTTATCTATGTGCTACTCTAGCAATGTTATTAAAGTAGTTTTATTCCTCCTGCACGGTGTAATGGTGACAGTGTGTGCATCCGTGTTAGTACTTGGCGTATGCTATGATCATGATCTCTTGTAGATTGTGAAGTTAACTATTGCTATGATAGTATTGATGTGATCTATTCCTCCTACATAGCGTGAAGGTGACGGTGTGCATGCTTGTGTTAGTACTTGGTTTAGTCGTGTTGATCTTTCTTGCACTCTAAGGTTATTTAAATATGAACATTGAATTGTGGAGCTTGTTAACTCCGGCATTGAGGGTTCGTGTAATCCTACGCAATGTGTTCATCATCCAACAAAAGAGTGTAGAGTATGCATTTATCTATTACTGTTATGTGATCAATGTTGAGAGTGTCCACTAGTGAAAGTCTATTCCCTAGGCCTTGTTCCTAAATACTGCTATCGCTGCTTGTTTACTGTTTTACTGCGTTACTACTGCTGCGTTACTACTGCTGCGTTACTACTGCTGCGTTACTACTGCTACCATATTACCACCATCAACTACACGCCGGTACTACTGCTCATACTTATTTATACCACCTGTATTTCACTATCTCTTCGCCGAACTAGTGCACCTATTAGGTGTGTTGGGGACACAAGAGACTTCTTGCTTTGTGGTTGCAGGGTTGCATGAGAGGGATATCTTTGACCTCTTCCTCCCTGAGTTCGATAAACCTTGGGTGATCCACTTAAGGGAAACTTGCTGCTGTTCTACAAACCTCTTCTCTTGGAGGCCCAACACTGTCTACAAGAATAGAAGCTCCCGTAGACATCACCCGCGCTCACGATGCGCACGGACGCACTCGACGCTCCCACGATCAGCAACCCCAGCTCGCGCACGACGCGCTCCGACGCGATCGCCACGGCCGGCCCGCTGCTGGACCAAGTCCTCCGCTCCGCTGCACTCGCTAACTGCACGCGGTACACTTACGTGCCCTGCCCGACGTGGACTTCGACCTGGTGCACAGACACCGGTCACCACCACGCCGGACATGGCTTATTGCTAACATTCACCCCCCTAAGCCATGACCTAGAGCATGCATGGCTGATCGTCGACGTCGCAAAGCAGCGTCTCCTCCTGGTTCTCCTCTTCCTGCTTCTTCTTCGGCTTCCTGCAGTCACGAGCGAAGTGCCCACGGATTCCGCAGTTGTGGCACTTGCCGCGCCTGCCATTGTTGTCGCCGCCGTCGTCGTAGCCGCCGCCGCGAGTCCGGCGCCTCTGCTCCCATTGCGCCGCCGTGAGCAGCAGCTGGTCCCCATGACGCTCGCCGCCAATGGCTGCCTTGCGCCGCTCCGTCCGCTCCTGGAACGCCTTGAGACGCCCGAGCACCTCGTCGAAGCAGATGGTCTCGACGTCGCAGAACTGCTCGATGCCGGCCACCGCCGCGAACATCGATTCCGGGATGGTGTCGAGCAGCTTCTTCACCATCTGGGCGTCGGTCAGCGTCCCGCCGAGGCTTGCGAACTTGGTGGCCATGCAGCCGATCTTGCCGGCGTAGACGTCCAGCTCCTCGCCGTCCACCATGATCAGCCGGTCGAACTCGCCGCGGAGCGTCGACAGCCGAGCTGCCTTGACGCGAGCCGCGCCAACAAACCGCGCCTTGAGGCACTCCCATATCGCCGCCTCCGTCTTCTTCGACGACACCTGCAGGAGAATCTCCTCCGAGAGCGCGCCGAGCAGGTACGCCCTCACCCTCTTGTTCTTCTCCGGATCGACCATCGCCGTCGGGTCCACCGGAACCACGGCCTCCCAGACGCCCAACACGTCGAGGTTTGCCTCGACCTTGATCGCCCAGACAGTGTAGTTGTCGCGGGTGAGCATCGGACAGGAGAGCGGCATCGCGCTCCCCCCGGCGCCACCACCGTGCGGAACCAACGCCATCGCCGTGGCTCTGATACCAAATGTTGGCGCTAGCACTGGCTAGCTCGCTCCCTGATGTCTACGGGAGCTTCTATTCTTGTAGACAGTGTTGGGCCTCCAAGAGCAGAGGTTTGTAGAACAGCAGCAAGTTTCCCTTAAGTGGATACCCAAGGTTTATCGAACTCAGGGAGGAAGAGGTCAAATATATCCCTCTCATGCAACCCTGCAACCACAAAGCAAGAAGTCTCTTGTGTCCCCAACACACCTAATAGGTGCACTAGTTCGGCGAAGAGATAGTGAAATACGGGTGGTATGAATGAATATGAGCGGTAGTAACGGCGTGTAGTTGATGGTGGTAATATGGTAGCGATAGTAATGCAGCGATAGTAACGCATGATAAAACGAGTAAACAAGCAGCGATAGCGATATTTAGGAACAAGGCCTAGGGATTAGACTTTCACTAGTGGACACTCTCAACATTGATCACATAACGAGAATAGATAAATGCATACTCTACACTCTTTTGTTGGATGATGAACACATTGCGTAGGATTACACGAACCCTCAATGCCGGAGTTAACAAGCTCCACAATTCAATGTTCATATTTAAATAACCTTAGAGTGCAAGAAAGATCAACACGACTAAACCAAGTACTAACACGGCATGCACACTTGTCACCTTCACACTATGTAGGAGGAATAGATCATATCAATACTATCATAGCAATAGTTAACTTCACAATCTACAAGAGATCATGATCATAGCATACGCCAAGTACTAACACGGATGCACACCACTGTCACCATTACACCGTGCGGGAGGAATAAAACTACTTTAATAACATTGCTAGAGTAGCACATAGATAAATTGTGATACAAAACACATTGCAATCATAAAGAGATATAAATAAACACTTCACTACGCCATTCATAACGGTGAGTAAGTATTCGTGAAATATAGCCTAAGAGACCCACACGGTGCACACACTTTGTCACCTTTACACACGTGGGACAAGGAGTCTCCGGAGATCACATAAGTAAAACTCACTTGACTAGCACAATGACATCTAGATTACAAGCATCATCATATGAATCTCAATCATGTAAGGCAGCTCATGAGATTATTGTATTGAAGTACATAGGAGAGAGATGAACCACATAGCTACCGGTACAGCCCCGAGCCTCGATGGAGAACTACTCCCTCCTCATGGGAGCAGCGGCGGTGATGAAGATGGCGGTGGAGATGGCGGCGGTGTCGATGGAGAAGCCTTCGGGGGCACTTCCCCGCTCCGGCGAGGTGCCGGGACGGAGACTCCTGTCCCCCGGATCTTGGCTTCGCGATGGCGACGGCTGCTGGAAGGTTTCCGTATCGTGGTTCTTCGCAATAGGGTTTTCGCGACGGAGGCTTTAAATAGGCGGAAGGGCAGCGTCGGAGGGTCGAATAGGCGGCGGCACCATAGGGCGGCGCGGCCGGGGGCCCGAGCCGCGCCACCCTATCATCTGGGGCCACGGGGCCCCCTGCTGCGGCTCTCGGGTGTTACGGATGCTTCCGGTGAAAATAGGAACCTGGGTCTTGATTTCGTCCGATTCGAGAATATTTCGTTACTAGGATTTACGAAACCAAAAACAGCGAGAAAACGGAGCGGCACTTCGGCATCTTGTTAATAGGTTAGTTCCGGAAAATGCACGAATATGACATAAAGTGTGCATAAAACATGTAGATAACATCAATAATGTGGCATGGAACATAAGAAATTATCGATACGTCGGAGACGTATCAGCATCCCCAAGCTTAGTTACGCTCGTCCCGAGCGAGGTAAAACGATAACAAAGATAATTTCTGAAGTGACATGCCATCATAACCTTGATCATACTATTTGTAAACATATGTAATGAATGCAGCGATCAAAACAATGGTAATGACATGAGTAAACAAGTGAATCATAAAGCAAAGACTTTTCATGAATAGCACTTTCAAGACAAGGCATCAATAAGTCTTGCATAAGAGTTAACTCATAAAGCAATAAATCAAAGTAAAGGCATTGAAGCAACACAAAGGAAGATTAAGTTTCAGCGGTTGCTTTCAACTTGTAACATGTATATCTCATGGATAATTGTCAACATAGAGTAATATAACAAGTGCAATATGCAAGTATGTAGGAATCAATGCACAGTTCACACAAGTGTTTGCTTCTTGAGGTGGAAAGAAATAGGTGAAGCTGACTCAACATAAAGGTAAAAAGAATGGTCCTTCAAAGAGGAAAGCATCGATTGCTATATTTGTGCTAGAGCTTTTATTTTGAAAACATGAAACAATTTTGTCAACGGTAGTAATAAAGCATATGAGTTATGTAAATTATATCTCACAAGTTGCAAGCCTCATGCATAGTATACTAATAGTGCCCGCACCTTGTCCTAATTAGGTTGGACTACCGGATCTTTGCAATGCACATGTTTTAACCAAGTGTCACAATGGGGTACCTCCATGTCGCTCTGTACAAAGGTCTAAGGAGAAAGCTCGCATTTTGGATTTCTCGCTTTTGATTATTCTCAACTTAGACATCCATACAGGGACAACATGGACAACGAGATAATGGACTCCTCTTTAATGCATAAGCATGTGACAACAATTATTATTCTCATATGAGATTGAGGATATATGTCCAAAACTGAAACTTCCACCATGAATCATGGCTTTAGTTAGCGGCCCAATGTTCTTCTCTAACAATATGCATGCTCCAACCATTAAGGTGGTAGATCTCTCTTACTTCGGACAAGACGGACATGCATAGCAACTCACATGATATTCAACAAAGAATAGTTGATGGCGTCCCCGAAACATGGTTATCGCACAACAAGCAACTTAATAAGAGATAAAGTGCATAAGTACATATTCAATACCACAATAGTTTTTAAGCTATTTGTCCCATGAGCTATGTATTGCAAAGGTGAATGATGGAATTTTAAAGGTAGCACTCAAGCAATTTACTTTGGAATGGCGGATAAATACCATGTAGTAGGTAGGTATGGTGGACACAAATGGCATAGTGGTTGGCTCAAGGATTTTGGATGCATGAGAAGTATTCCCTCTCGATACAAGGTTTAGGCTAGCAAGGTTATTTGAAACAAACACAAGGATGAACGGTGCAGCAAAACTCACATAAAAGACATATTGTAAACATTATAAGACTCTACACCGTCTTCCTTGTTGTTCAAAACTCAATACTAGATATTATCTAGACTCTAGAGAAACCAAATATGCAAACCAAATTAGCAAGCTCTAAGTGTTTCTTCATTAATGGGTGCAAAGTATATGATGCAAGAGCTTAAACATTAGCACAACAATTGCCAAGTATCAAATTATTCAAGACATTTTAGAGTTACTACATGTATCATTTTCCAATTCCAACCATATAACAATTTAACGAAGAAGAAACTTCGCCATGAATACTATGAGTAGAGCCTAAGGACATACTTGTCCATATGCTACAGCGGAGCGTGTCTCTCTCCCACAAAGTGAATGCTAGGATCCATTTTATTCAAACAAAACAAAAACAAAAACAAACCGACGCTCCAAGCAAAGTGCATAAGATGTGACGGAATAAAAATATAGTTTCAAGAGAAGGAACCTGATAATTTGTCGATGAAGAAGGGGATGCCTTGGGCATCCCCAAGCTTAGATGCTTGAGTCTTCTTGAAATATGCAGGGGTGAACCACCGGGCATCCCCAAGCTTAGAAGCTTTCACTCTTCTTGATCATAGTATATCATCCTCCTCTCTTGACCCTTGAAAACTTCCTCCACACCAAACTCAAAACAAACTCATTAGAGGGTTAGTGCATAATAAAAATTCACATGTTCAGAGGTGACACAATCATTCTTAACACTTCTGGACATTGCATAAAGCTACTTGGACATTAATGGATCAAAGAAATTCATCCAACATAGCAAAAGAGGCAATGCGAAATAAAAGGCAGAATCTGTCAAAACAGAACAGTCCGTAAAGATGGATTTTATTAAGGCACCAGACTTGCTCAAATGAAAATGCCCAAATTTAATGAAAGTTGCGTACATATCTGAGGATCACTCACGTAAATTGGCATAATTTTCTGAGTTACCTACGGAGAATTAGACCCAGATTCGTGACAGCAAAGAAATCTGTTTCTGCGCAGTAATCCAAATCTAGTATTCACTTTACTATCAAAGACTTTACTTGGCACAACAAAACACAAAACTAAGATAAGGAGAGGTTGCTACAGTAGTAAACAACTTACAAGACACAAAATAAAAACAAAGTACTGTAGCAAAATAACACATGGGTTATCTCCCAAGAAGTTCTTTCTTTATAGCCGTTAAGATGGGCTCAGCGAGTTTTAATGATGCTCACATGAAAAATAGAGTATGAAGCAAAAGAGAGCATCAAGAAGCAAATTCAAAACAAATTTAAGTCTAACATGCTTCCTATGCATAGGAATCTTGTAAATAAACAAGTTCATGAAGAGCAAAGTAACAAGCATAGGAAGATAAAACAAGTGTAGCTTCAAAAATTTCAGCACATAGAGAGGCATTTTAGTAACATGAAAATTTCTACAACCATATTTTCCTCTCTCATAATAACTTTCAGTAGCATCATGAGCAAACTCAACAATATAACTATCACATAAAGCATTCTTATCATGAGTCTCATGCATAAAATTATTACTCTCCACATAAGCATAATCAATTTTATTAGTTGTAGTGGGAGCAAATTCAACAAAGTAGCTATCATTATTATTCTCATCAAGTGTAGGAGGCATAGTATAATCATCATAAAAATTACTCTCCATAGTAGGTTGTACCAAAAGACCACTATTATAATCATCATAAATAGGAGGCAAAGTATCATCAAAGAAAATTTTCTCTTCAATGCTTGGGGGACTAAAAAGATCATGAAAACCAGCTTCCCCAAGCTTAGAACTTTCTATATCACTATCAACAATGGTGTTCAAAGCGTTCATACTAATATTACTACCAGCATGCAAATAAGATTCCATAGGTTTTTTAATTTTCGCATCAAACAATCCATGTTTTAAATCAGGAAATAGAATAAGAAGCTCATTGTTGTCCATTATGCCAAACTAGTGTAAACAAGAAACAAAAAGATGCAATTGCAGGATCTAAAGGAAATAGCTTCGAGCACAAACACAATGGCGCCGGAAAAGTACGTTACACAGAGCCGGAGTATGAGTGCCTTTTTACCTTTCCTCCCGGCAACGGCGCCGGAAAAGTGCTTGATGTCTACGGGAGCTTCTATTCTTGTAGACAGTGTTGGGCCTCCAAGAGCGAGAGGTTTGTAGAACAGCAGCAAGTTTCCCTTAAGTGGATACCCAAGGTTTATCGAACTCGGGGAGGAAGAGGTCAAAGATATCCCTCTCATGCAACCCTGCAACCACAAAGCAAGAAGTCTCTTGTGTCCCCAACACACCTAATAGGTGCACTAGTTCGGCGAAGAGATAGTGAAATACGGGTGGTATGAATGAATATGAGCGGTACTAACGGCGTGTAGTTGATGGTGGTAATATGGTAGCGGTAGTAACGCAACAGTAGTAACGCGATAAAACGAGTAAACAAGCGGCGATAGCGATATTTAGGAACAAGGCCTAGGGATTAGACTTTCACTAGTGGACACTCTCAACATTGATCACATAACAGAATAGATAAATGCATACTCTACACTCTTTTGTTGGATGATGAACACATTGCGTAGGATTACACGAACCCTCAATGCCGGAGTTAACAAGCTCCACAATTCAATGTTCATATTTAAATAACCTTAGAGTGCAAGAAAGATCAACACGACTAAACCAAGTACTAACACAGCATGCACACTTGTCACCTTCACACTATGTAGGAGGAATAGATCATATCAATACTATCATAGCAATAGTTAACTTCACAATCTACAAGAGATCATGATCATAGCATACGCCAAGTACTAACACGGATGCACACACTGTCACCATTACACCGTGCAAGAGGAATAAAAGTACTTTAATAACATTGCTAGAGTAGCACATAGATAAATTGTGATACAAAACACATTGCAATCATAAAGAGATATAAATAAACACTTCACTACGCCATTCATAACAGTGAGTAAGCATTCTGTGAAATATAGCCTAAGAGACCCACACGGTGCACACACTGTCACCTTTACACACGTGGGACAAGGAGTCTCCGGAGATCACATAAGTAAAACTCACTTGACTAGCACAATGACATCTAGATTACAAGCATCATCATATGAATCTCAATCATGTAAGGCAGCTCATGAGATTATTGTATTGAAGTACATAAGAGAGAGATGAACCACATAGCTACCGGTACGGCCCCGAGCCTCGATGGAGAACTACTCCCTCCTCATGGGAGCAGCGGCGGTGATGAAGATGGCGGTGGAGATGGCAGCGGTGTCGATGGAGAAGCCTTCGGGGGCACTTCCCCGCTCCGGCGGGGTGCGGAACAGAGACTCCTGTCCCCCAGATCTTGGCTTCGCGATGGCGGCGGCTCTGGAAGGTTTTCCGTATCGTGGTTCTTCGCAATAGGGTTTTCGCGACGGAGGCTTTAAATAGGCGGAAGGGCAACGTCAGAGGGTCGAAGAGGCGGCGGCACCATAGGGCTGGCGCGGCCGGGGCCCGAGCCGCGCCACCCTATCATCTGGGGCCCACGGGGCCCCCTCTGCGGCGGCTCTCGGGTGTTACGGATGCTTCCGGTGAAAATAGGAACACGGGTCTTGATTTCGTCCGATTCGAGAATATTTCGTTACTAGGATTTCTGAAACCAAAAACAGCGAGAAAACGAGGAGCGGCACTTCGGCATCTTGTTAATAGGTTAGTTCCAGAAAATGCACGAATATGACATAAAGTGTGCATAAAACATGTAGATAACATCAATAATGTGGCATGGAACATAAGAAATTGTCGATACGTCGGAGACGTATCACTCCCTCACTCAACTCACGGACATAGATAGAAGGGAGGCAGCACAAAATATTTCAGGCGCACGAACGCCGGCGCACAGACGCCCTTTTTCTTCTCTAATGCGAGCTCCAACTCGGTGATCAACAAGGGAGTACAGGGTGTGGTTTTATGGCTGCTCTGGCACGCACACACGATGCCACAACCCGCGCTCACGATGCGCACGGACGCACTCGACGCTCCCACGATCAGCAACCCCAGCTCGCGCACGACGCGCTCCGACGCGATCGCCACGGCCGGCCCGCTGCTGGACCAAGTCCTCCGCTCCGCTGCACTCGCTAACTCCTAACATAAACAGACTAAACACACGCACGCACGCGGTACACTTACGTGCCCTGCCCGACGTGGACTTCGACCTGGTGCATAGACACCGGTCACCACCATGCCGGACATGGCTTATTGCTAACATCGTGCACATCCAATCTTAAGACAACACGTGGACCAAGGGGGTAAAGGAGAAGGGAGGCCGACGCCCCGGTTTTTCTCAACAATGGGCTAACATGGATGCGCTGCGAGACCCCCTATGGGGGGCATCTATTATAGTTTAGAGCATCTATAACAGAGCCCGTAAAAACGCGAACCAAAAAACTCGAGTTCAGTGCACCGAACTCGTGTTTACGGGCTGGAAAATGGCAGGCGCAGAACAGAGGCCGTAACGAAAACTGAAAAACAGAATACTCTGTTTTTCAGTTTCGGTTTACGGTCTCTGTTCTGCGCCTGCGAGTTTCGAACCCGTAAAGGCAGGGTTTTTCATAGAATTCATATGTAACACATACAACAATCTATCATATTTAATCAAATAATCATCCAAATTATTATAACACATAAATAATTGTCTGAACCAAATTATTACAACAGTTTTGAGAAAATTGAACAAATGTAAAATGTCTCAACCAAATTATAACAACTTCGGGAAAAATTGGACAAATGCCCAAATGTCTCAACAATGATACATGTGACAAACAAATGAATGGAATGGTAGGATCAAAGGCGACGACCATGTCGCTGCCAGTGGTGCATCTTTAGATCATAGAGGAGCTAGGCATGGGTATTGACATTCTCAATCTGTCGATGTGTTTCAAGGAAAGCTTCAATGCGATCCAGATTGTGTTGGGGTTCCACTCGGGTGCCAACATTATCATAGAAGCAGGGCAAGCTCAAGTCTCTTTCATCCTCGATGATCATGTTGTGAAGAATCACACAACATGTCATGATGTTGATAAGGGTTTTCTTGTCCGAAAATCGGGCTGGGCCATAAACAATAGCAAACTTTGCTTGCAAAACACCAAAAGCTCTCTCAATGTCCTTGCGAGCTGCTTCTTGAGCCTTCGAAAATTTAGCTTCTATTCTATCTTGGGGATCCTTGACAGACTTAACAAAAGTTGCCCAATCCGGATAGATGCCATCGGCTAGGTAATATATCATGGTGTACTCATTGTTCATGACTTGTAGTTGCAAGTGGGTGCTTCCCCATTTGATAATTTGGCAAACAAAGAAGACCTTTGCAGGACGTTGGTGTCATTGAGTGTCCCCGGCAAACCAAAAAAAATAGTGCCAAATCCACAAATCTTGTGATGCAACGGCATCAAGTACAATGGTTGCATCGTTGCTCTTGCCACAGTACTGGCCATGTCATGCCTTTGGACAATTCTTCCATGTCCAGTGCATACTACCAAGCATGCCAGACCAACCTCTTTTCTCATTTATCTCCATCAACCGTTTGGTGTCATCCTCATTGGAAGCTCGGAGATACGTAGGCCCAAACAACTTGATATTCATGTGAGCAAACCTGCGGACTGACTCCGAGGTAGTATCTTCGCCAATTCGAAGATACTCGTCGGTGTAATCCGCAGGGATGCCATACACAATGACCCTCATGGCAGCATAGATCTTTTGGAAAGCGCTGAAACCCATCACCCCGGCGGCATTCCTACGTTGCTTGAAGTAATTTGAATTGGCTTCTCAGGCCTTGACTATTCGGACGAACAAGCTACGCCGCATGCGATACCTCCTACGGAACAAATGGTGAGGATAGGTAGGTACCTCGGCGAAGTAGTCCTCCATCAGCTGTTGGCGGCCGAGGAGGCGAGTCCGCTGGATGTGGTTTCGGCCGAACACGGAGCCGCGCCTCCGATTCAGCAGCTCCGCGCGGTCCTCCAGGTCCTTGATGGAGAGGATGAGTATGGTGGCCTCCATCTCGTCGTCCTGGAGCAGCTCGTCGAGGTCGGAATCGTCGGAGCTCGACGAATCCGACAGATCGAACTCGTCGCCCGAGCTCATCCCCGATTCGGACGGAGCGGCGGTGGCGGCGATGGGGGCGGCAGTCGGAGTTGGGCGAGGAACAACAGACGGGGTACGGGGTAACAAACTTTGTACTCTGCCTAACTGCCACGATGCTGATTTTAACATGCAAAAAAATACATAGAAATATATAGAGACCAAGCAGTAAAGAGAGAATTCACAAATTAAAATTTACACAGAAACTACTCATGTTTAAGGGTTTTACAGTACTATCCGATGGTGAAACCCCAGTTATACTTACTAGCAAAAGTGCCCGTGCGTTGCATCGGGAGGAAAAAAACCCAAACAATCTAGTGAATCATCCATAATGACATGTAACGAAGCACAACTACCTTCAAGAATGACATGTATTTTTTGGTGTATGGTGCTCGTTCTAAACGCCGATACCATTGGCAATTTGGTATGTCCAAGCAATAAAGTCTTGCTTCGTACATGTCTATTGTATATGTATATATCATCGTCAAGAAATCATGTTGGACATCCACGTAGCCCAACGTGCGTAGCAGCATATTTCTTTGGCGGGCCCAAATTTTGGCTTGGTAAGGTCTCGTGTAGAGACGCGGATTGTTTGCTCTCTGCTTGTGCACATCTCTTTTTCCTGCTAAAAGAAAACACAAACAATCTATATAACTATATTCCCTTCTCCATAACACTGAGAGCATCTCCAACCATGTCCCCGGGAAGCCCCTGGACCCCTTTTTTTTATCCAGATGAATGAAAATTGTCAAGTCGTGTTTTCGAATCCTCGTTTCGCCTGAATTTGGGCTTTCATCCATCCGGCGAGTTCAGGTCATCCCCGGCCCCCGGGAAACGCTCGGGGAGTTCGGAGGAAACGAAGGCGCGAAAAACGTCGAGAAAACTTCCCGCGTGGTTGGTGGCCCCGACTTGTCGGCGAGCAAGGCCGATCGTCGTCCTCATCGCATCGTCTTCCGCGCGCTGCAAAAGTCTGCCGCCGGTCAGTCTTCGCCGGACGCGTCACTTGCACGCGACGAGTTAATGCCGTCGCCTCGAATTCACGCGCGGCTCCCTCTATTTATCGTGGAACTACCGCATCTGGTCGCATTCACCACCGCCGTCTCCCTATTCACCACCAAACTTCTCTCCCCAATCTCCTCGTCATCATCGTCTGGGTCGGCCTCGAGGTCGGGCGGGTCGGCTCCTCCACCAGCGACGGTGAGGGCCGTCAAGAAGGAGTCGGTGTCTCCACCGCTGACCAGAGGGCACAGCAGCGGCGCCCTCGTCATCCGCGAGGGGGGCTCCGGTCGTCGTCTCCATCAAGCGGCCGCAAGAGGAAGACGTCCAAGAAGGAGGCCGCAGCGGCCGCAGCTGCGTCCCAACTCGCCGAAGAAGAAGCCAAGCGGGACGAGGACGCGACGATCCGCGAGGCCATCGCGAGGTCGCTGAACGACCTCGTCCCCGCCGACAACGCCCCCCCGATGGACGCGGCGCTCGCCTAGTCCAGGCAGGACTGGGAGAGGCAGGAGGCGGAGCAGTAGAGTCGTCGGGGTAACAAACTTTGTACTCTGCCTAACTGCCACGATGCTAATTTTAACATGCAAAAAAATACATAGAAATATATAGAGACCAAGCAGTAAAGAGAGAATTCACAAATTAAAATTTACACAAAAACTACTCATGTTTAAGGGTTTTACAGTACTATCCGATGGTGAAACCCCAGTTATACTTACTAGCAAAAGTGCCCGTGCGTTGCATCGGGAGGAAAAAAAAACCCAAACGATCTAGTGAATCATCCATAATGACATGTAACGAAGCACAACTACCTTCAAGAATGACATGTATTTTTTGGTGTATGGTGCTCGTTCTAAACGCCGATACCATTGGCAATTTGGTATGTCCAAGCAATAAAGTCTTGCTTCGTACATGTCTATTGTATATGTATATATCATCGTCAAGAAATCATGTTGGACATCCACGTAGCCCAACGTGCGTAGCAGCATATTTCTTTGGCGGGCCCAAATTTTGGCTTGGCAAGGTCTCGTGTAGAGACGCGGATTGTTTGCTCTCTGCTTGTGCACATCTCTTTTTCCTGCTAAAAGAAAACACAAACAATCTATATAACTATATTCCCTTCTCCATAACACTGAGAGCATCTCCAACCATGTCCCCGGGAAGCCCCTGGACCCCTTTTTTTATCCAGATGAATGAAAATTGTCAAGTCGTGTTTTCGGATCCTCGTTTCGCCTGAATTTGGGCTTTCATCCATCCGACGAGTTCAGGTCATCCCCGGCCCCCGGGAAACGCTCGGGGAGTTCGGAGGAAACGAAGGCGCGAAAAACGTCGAGAAAACTTCCCGCGTGGTTGGTGGCCCCGACTTGTCGGCGAGCAAGGCCGATCGTCGTCCTCATCGCATCGTCTTCCGCGCGCTGCAAAAGTCTGCCGCCGGTCAGTCTTCGCCGGACGCGTCACTTGCACGCGACAAGTTAATGCCGTCGCCTCGAATTCACGCGCGGCTCCCTCTATTTATCGCGGAACTACCGCATCTGGTCGCAGTCACCACCGCCGTCTCCCTATTCACCACCAAACTTCTCTCCCCAATCTCCTCGTCATCATCGTCTGGGTCGGCCTCGAGGTCGGGCGGGTCGGCTCCTCCACCAGCGACGGTGAGGGCCGTCAAGAAGGAGTCGACGTCGCCACCGCTGACTAGAGGGCACAGCAGCGGCGCCCTCGTCATCCGCGAGGGGGGCTCCGGTCGTCGTCTCCATCAAGCGGCCGCAAGAGGAAGACGTCCAAGAAGGAGGCCGCAGCGGCCGCAGCTGCGTCCCAACTCGCCGAAGAAGAAGCCAAGCGGGACGAGGACGCGACGATCCGCGAGGCCATCGCGAGGTCGCTGAACGACCTCGTCCCCGCCGACAACGCCCTCCCGATGGACGCGGCGCTCGCCTAGTCCGGCAGGACCGGGAGAGGCAGGAGGCGGAGCAGAGAGGCGTCTCGCCGGACTCGGCGGCCGCGTAGCTCCGCGCCGCCCAAGCGTCACCCACCGCACCCGTGCCGCTCATCAAGCTGGTGGAGCGCAACGACGATGAGTGGTATCGGCCGCCGCCGCCACACGGCGACCCTGGCCAGGGTTCTAGCCGTTGGAGACGCCGACCAGAGCAGCCAGCAGGCGCCGCCGCCCGAGGACATCGACCACTCTAGCAACAACGACGACGACGGCGACTACACAGCATTCTACCACCATTTCGGCATGTAGATCGTTGTCCTTTTAATTATTTTATATTCCCTCTCGCCGAATTCAAATGTACCGCGAGGGGGGCTCCGGTCGTCATCTCCATCGCCAGCAGGCGCCGCCGCCCGAGGACGTCGGCCACTCCAGCAACGACGATGACGACGACGGCGACTACACGGAATTCGGCCTATATATGTACGAACTCGCCTATATGTGTTAAATATTTCTAAATTTCGCCTATGTTTGAACGTATTTCGTCTAGTTTTATTTGAATTCACCTATATTTGTTCAAATTTTACATCCATCATGAGCTCGCCGCTGGAAATATAGGTCTTCCGAGGCCAAATTTTACATCCATCTGGCGCTAAATAGTCCGGATTTCTGCCTGGGAGCCCCGGTTGGACTCTCACATTACAACAAAATCTCCCTTCTCCTTAACACTCACATTACAATAAAATCGTAGCACTCGTGACATTGGCTTAGAGGCATCAGAAAAACATACCACATACATGGAGTTTGTGTTTTGCAGCAGAACATGTGTGACACAGACCGACAGGTCATCAGGAATGGTAAAAGTTCTAGCGGCTGGAGACGTCACCTGATTCAATCAGCGTGTCATTGAAGATTTATCTGAGGCCAGACCGGCCTAATCCAGGCCAAGGCCCAAGTCGACAACCCTAAGGAGATCCCCCTATCGCTAGAGATTCCCTATCCCAGGCGCCGCCACTCACGAGAGCCTGTCCCTCTCAATATTCGTCCTCCTCTCACGAACGCGGCGAGCTGCCGCGGCCGTGGTCAGGCTCCGTCGTCTTGGCCGGCGATCGGCCACAACCAGCTGCTCCCGCCGGGCGTTCTCCTATTGCGGGCCACTGCCTCTGCAGCGCTTGCACGCCGCCAGCTAGCCGAGGTCTCCACCACCGAATCTGGCCGCCGGCGTTCGCTCCACATCGGTGGCGCCTCACATCTCTGTCGTAGCTCTACTGGTTGTTGTGCTCCTTTCAATCGCTCCCGCTCTCTCCCGTTAGACATCACATGTGCGAAGTTAATTCTTTCTCATCATTGGATCTCTTAGGCCGAATGGTGCTGCCACTTTCTGTTCTTCTGAGGAGGCTTGTTGATATCCAGAAATCTGACGTATTTAAACTGGTGTGAATTCGTATAGGAAAGCGAGGTGGTACTAATATTGCAGGGGGTGGAAGAGGAGGGGATCATGACCGCGAGAACCGTATCTCACCAGGCCCATGTACGACGATGCGGATCTGGGGAGCATCGTGCCTCACCAGGCCCGATGGAGACGACGCTGATCTGCCAGGTTCCGGGTGCGGCGGGGATGGAAACGTTATAACTGAACCGGTACCATGGTGGCATGTGCAGTATTATGCGAATTGGTGGGAGGGCAAAACGGTCCAAAAAAAAGCGTTGATGAAAATTTTTGGCAGAAACCTTAGCTCCTTTATTATTAGGTATAGACTAGCAAAGTGCCCGTGCGTTGCCGGGAGAAACATACTCATACACTCATGAAATCATCCATGTTGACATTTTTCGTCTCTTTGTCACCATTATCAATGATGGTAAAGTTTTCTCCTATTCATATAAACATAGTCAATTCTAAGAAGATCATATTGCAAGTCCCTCGCTGCCCGACTTGTAGTGATGGTGGGCGTCACTGTTAAATTTTATTATGATAGGACTCCAAAAAAAATTACAGCTAGGACACACCAAATTTGATGTAACCGGTCTATTATCTAGCAAAAGTACCCGTGCATTGCAACGGATAAAAAAATCCATTAGTGTCATATCGTGGAAATCCGACAACATCAACACGTACCTTAATCAGGGCACCACCAGTGCTTCCTTTGTCCGCCACTTCAGCCAGAACATTTGAAAACATGCGTCACTGTGATTTGCTGCCATCACCACCTCACCCTAGCTACTCCATGGGGACTTTGCTTCCCTCAGGGTTTGGGGACAGAGGAACAGAGGAAGGCGGATAAATTATTTAGGAGTCAGGATGCATATAGATCGATGCTTTCCTCCTCCTCCTCCTCCTCCTCCTCCTCCTCCTCCTCCTCCTCCTCGAAATAGGCTTTTGCCTCGCTATATTAATATAGCAACCACACCGATACAACAGTTCGAAATAAAGGAAAATGCTAGGACAACAATAACAACAACATGCCCAAAAAGAAAAGAAATGAAGTTAGTGGCGAAGTGATAAAACGATGATGACCCGCAACCGCTGCGCCCTCCGTCTATGACCCACCATGCTCCAAGCACCCCAAAGCACCATGTGCCAAGCAGCCCCTTCGAGAAGGGAAGCACAATCGACATGGTGTTGTTGGCTGGACCAGATCGGTCATAGGGTTTCCCCCAGCATGAAGAGTATAGTGGATAAGGGATTCCCACGACGCCCTTCAGGAAGGAATGGCGCCACTGGAAGTCGGCACCGCGCCAGGGTTAGGCTAGCTGACAGAGATTTCTCCCGCCCCCGTCCACAAAAAATTCCTGGCGCAATGGGGTACCACCACCTAGCTTCATCGCCCACCAGCATGCGCCACCATGATCTTGTAGTCACCATCATCAAACGCTTCGAGACACCGACATGCGGCCTAAAGGATGAAGACACATGACCTCGCCGGAGGCAATCATCGGCCGGACAGAGTAGCGGGGGCACACCAGGCCCAGGCTGGCCTGGTCGGGCCTAGATAGGCCCGTAAAGCCCTGGCTGCCCTGCTGCGATAGGCAGCCCGCGACGCCGGCATCGGTCTTCCCAACCTTGTCGTCGCCACCACCTCCAGGCAACGCCCGGCCCGCTCAAGCCCATCGGGACCGCCCGAGCCCATCTGGCGCTCGGGAACCCTACACCATGGCTGAGCCAATGGCCGGCGATGCTTTTAGTTTTGCATATTTTCAGTTGTACACTTCGTTTTGATACTTTTGAAGTCGACTATGTAAAATCTACCGTAAAGACATCACGAGCTACCGTACAGTCTCGGAATGGTTGCCATGTAAAAAGTTAGTTGCTGAGTCACATTATCAAATTTGGCAGTAATTTCATACTGTCAGTATACTCCAATGCAAATTTGTGATGACTTTTCATTTAACCATTTTGAACAGCAACAGTACGGATAGGAATAACAGATGACCAGCTTTCTCAATGAAATCATCAATTGATGAAGCAGAAATAGACTCATCTGTGGTGTGTCTTCTGCCGCAACAAATCAGAGGAAAGGATACATATTTGTGCCTATTCCCAGGCGATCTGACTCCTTTCCAATTGCACAAAGTTGACATAACATCAATCTCAGCACTTGCGCTTCTAACAATAAAAATGCTGGCAGATAAGATTCAGTTACAAATGGGTCACATTGCTGGCCTGAAATTTTCAACGAGATTGAAGAGTGGGTTGGTAATTAAAAGAATGCATAGCTGAGAGAGATGGAAATTGATATCCATCACATGAGCAACAGAAGCAGCGACGCATCGACGCACACATGGCAGCAGAGTATCAAGATTATCTGAAATATATGCATGATAACCCACCGCCGGACTGGCCCCAGAGCAGATCAGCAACCAGGTCGCTCCATATCCTCACGCGAGCTTGCCGGACACCATCTGGAATAGCACATGTGCAGGGCCATCAAGAGGTCGCCGACCTGTTGCGCATCATGGATGAGGCTCTCCCGCCTATACCTGGATCAGCGCACGCGAGGTCGAACTCCCAAGACCATCAATGCGGAGGCAGCGCTAGAAGCAAGGCTCCCCTCACTCCAGGTCGGGGCGGTGTGGAGGGATTTCGGGGTCGGGGCTGTGCCGGGGCGGCCAAATTGGGAGGTGTCGTTGGCAGGAGGCTCGAGCACGATGTGGCCCAGAGCTCGGATGCGGGGGGATCGGCAGCGGGTAGTCCCGTTCCTTCTGCTGGAGGAGTGAAGCGGCGCTATTTGCCAAAGATTGGGAGGGGTGGTGGGGAATTGGGGAAGAAGCGACCAGAGGATAAGAGGAAGGTCTCGCTGCGGGGGCTAGGGAGGAAAACAAACGAAACGTTTTTCCACTCGTGGATGGCAATTCAGGGGTAAATTAGTAAAATATTAGGACGACCAAGGGAGAAACCCTTTTCCCTTTATTATTAGGTATAGACTAGCAGACATACCCGTGCGTTGCATCGGGAGATAAAAAAATTCCGTCGTGGCACCACGCGTTTTACAAAAATCAAATAGTCTTATCGCGTCTCCATGGCCCTTTACGTTCATGCGCGTTGCTATGGTTTCCTCTGCGGGACTTAGTCAGGGCACTTAGTACACTTGCGCCGGCTAGCAAAACCATGTGTTGTCATCGCCATCTCATCTCACTCCATGAAGGCCTTCGCCTCCCATATATGGGATTGAGGAGTAGAGGAAGCAGACAATACGGGAAAAACGGTAATTGCCGTGTTGCCTTAGCTTTGCCGTGTGCCCTACACCTCGAAACACGACAATCATAATCTTTGTCGTGTTCCACGTAAAAGAACACGGCAAAGATTAAAAACACGGTAAAAATTGGAAAAAGAACACGCCAAAAAAACGAGCACGGCAAAGGTCCAAAAAACAACACGGCAAAGAGAGGAACACGGCGAACCTCGTACAAGGCATACGGCAAAGGTCTGGGTCACATGTCCTGGGCGGGCGCTCAAGATGACGTCGTCATAACGACATGGCTTTTCCGTGTGTCCCTAACGGACAAACGACAAAGGCCCTTCTCCAGCACACACCACCCCCTCCCGCCAACTTTTCCTGCGTGAAGGAGCATGTCGGCATCATTTTGGTGTGAAATCTTCGCCGTGCCCAAAAGAGCAAGGAACACGGCAAAGATAGTGTTGCCGTGTGCCATTTTAAAAAGAACACGACTGAAAGTGCATGGAGCCCCCATGTGTGGTTTTGGTAATTAATGACAATCCCTATGGACTAATGTTTGCATTGAGTTATATTTGTAGGAGTTGTCCATAGGCAATTCTTGAACCATATGTTGGCTTCAAGGTTGCAATAAGAAGAAATTGATGAAGGATATCAAGTGTCAAGTATGTCTTGAAGATGAAGATGAAGTGAGCCCTCAAGTTACTTCAAGACATCAACATGATGAAGAATGAAGAAATGAAGTGCAAGTTCAAGATGATCCATCTCGAAGAGATCCTTTCCTTGAGTCTTGCCATCCATATGGTGATCATGGATATGTGAAGATGCGCCGAAGAAGAAGCTCTCCCATGGTAGATTATGGGGGAGCAATCCACATGGTGGTCATGGTTATGTGAAGATGCGCCGAAGAAGAAGCTCTCCCATGGTGGATTATGGGGGAGCAATCCACAAGACTTCGTCAAGCAAGCACAAGCAAGAAAGGCGTTCCATCTTGTTGAGATCAAGATCGTCGTCATCGAGCTCAAGTGGAATGCGCAAGTATAAGGTTTGCTCTTGATAGGGTTTGTTTCTCACCGGTCTCATAGTGTAGTTGGAGACCGGTTTATAGTTTAGTTGCCGTACTATCAAGAGGGCTCTCGAGTGAGTAACTCGATCGTATCGTTCGGAGAGAGCTCAAACCTTTGCATCCTTGCATCATCTTTCTTGGTTGTTATTTGGACCTTATCCATGTGATGTTTTAGAGCTTGTGCTTATTCTCATGACAAGCTCTAGTTCATCGAAAACGGATTTCGCATAGATCACTTGTTGCGTTTTCGAGTTTGGTTCATCATCTTTCTTGGTTTTATTTGGATCTTATCCATGTGATGTTTTATAGCTTGTGCTTATTCTCATGACAAGCTCTAGTTCATTGAGAATGGTTTTTGCATGGGCAACTTGTTGCATTTTCGAGATTGGAGGTTTTACCTGGTATGTCTTTTTTAGATAGGTCAAACCTTTCATCATTTGTTTCTATACTCCCTTGTTGGACTATGATGGTTTCCTGCATGGTCTTGTAGAGCTTGTTCCTAGCTTTAAAACAAGCCCAAGATCATTAAAATCGGAGTCCGGATGCTAAAGTTATGCCCGTTTCGGCTTGATGTTTCGCCGGCTTTCGGGGGCGGATATTCCGGCCCAAGTTTGGAGCGTGATAATCCGGCCCCCGGAAAATCCGGTTTTTGGACAAATCCGGGCAAATATCCGGCCAAATGTCCGGCCCCCATCCAGGGGCATGTTTTCTCATGGTCCTTAGCCGTTTCGGGGCCCGGATATTTTGCAAATATCCGGCCCGGAAAATCCGGCCTCGAGCTGACCCAAACGGTCATATTTCGATGGGAGGGGGTATTTAAGCCCCCTTCTTCCTCCTTGGGCAGCTACCTCTTCCCCCAAGTGCTCTCCACCATTGTTGACCTTGAGAGCTTCCCTTTCCCTCTACTCCTCCTATGCTTCTTGAATCTTTTTGAGGGAAAAGGAAGAGGAGATCTAGATCTACATTCCTACCAATCAAATCCCTCTCTTTGTGAGGGGAATCCACTAGATCTAGATCTTGGAGAAATTTGGTGTTCCTCCTCTTATTTGTTCTTCCTCTCTTATTCCCCAATAGCTTTTGTAGCTTTGTTGGAATTTGAGAGAGAAGGACTTGAGCATCTTTGTGGTGTTCTTGCCATTGCATTTGGTGCATCGGTTTGAGTTCTCCACGGTGATTCGTGGTGGTGAAAGCAAGAAGGTTGTTACTCTTGGGTTCTTGGAACCCTAGACGGATTCTAGGCCTTTGTGGCGATTTGTTGGGAGCCTCCAATTAAGTTGTGGATGTGTGCCCCAATCTTTGTGTAAGGCCTGGTTTCCGCCTCGAAGGAAATCCCTTAGTGGAACCGTGACCTAGGCCTTTGTGGCGAGGGTCACCGGAGATTTAGGTGAGGCGCCTTCGTGGCGTTCGGTGTGTGGTGTGAGTACCGCATCTTGGGGTGAGGCCTTTGTGGCATTGGTGTGCATCGAGCAACCACACCTCAAGGTGAGCCTCTTGTGGCGTTCGGGAGCACTAAGCAACCGCACTCTCTCCACCGGAGATTAGCACTCGCAAGAGTGTGAACTCCGGGATAAATCATCGTCTCCCGCGTGCCTCGGTTATCTCTATACCCGAGCTCTTTACTTATGCACTTTACCTTGTGATAGCCATCGTGCTTGAAGTTATATATATCTTGCTATCACATACTTGCTTGTATTGCTTAGCATAAGTTGTTGGTGCACATAGGTGAACTCTTGCTTAGAATAAGTTGTTGGTGCACATAGGTGAACCATAGTATATAGTCTTTGGGCTTGGCAAAGTAAACGCTAGTTTTATTCCGCATTTGTTAAGCCCATCTCGTAAAAGTTTTAAATCGCCTATTCACCCCCCTCTAGGCGACATCCGTGTCCTTTCAATTGGTATCAGAGCAAGGTCTCTCATTCTTAGGCTTCACCGCCTTGAGAGTAAAGATGTCGGTTAGGGGATTAGCACACAATAACTTGTTTATATTTGATGGCACAAATTATGATCTATGGAAAATTTATGTGCTTAATATTTTGCGGCGTATGTCCCCGGACATGGAGCGATTTCTTGACATGGGTGTTTCTTCTCCTAAGGATCCTCAAAATTTATCTCTTGAGGAGGAGAAAAACTCTTGTCTCGATGCTCTTGCTTCTCATGTGTTTTCCATTGTTGTGAGCAATGTAGTTACTTCTTCAATCATGCCTTTTGGGAGCGCTCATGAATTATGGACAAAGCTTCAAGATAAATATGATGTGTCCACTATCATTGAGGATGATTGTTTTGCTTCCACTTCCGACCGTGATGAGTTCTCATCTTCATCCACTTCACCAAAGTGTGGTAAGACACAAGGTAATGATATGGTGAGTGGTGATGAAAATTGCAATATTGATATTGAGCTTACTATTGATGATTCTTCATCTCTATCTCATTGCAATGCTTCATCTTTGGACTTAAACACATCTAGCACTAGAAATGATTTACATGCTTGTGTTGATAGTCCTTGCATATCATGTGTAAGTTGCTTGAAAAAATCTAATGATGATATGCTTGCATTGTCTTGTGGCCATGATAAAAATGATTCTATTTCCTCTAGTTGTTGTGTGTCTAACAATGTAGAGGAAACCAAAGATTCTATTGGTCAAGACAAGATCTTGAAAGGAGCCTCAAGTAACTCCTCATCTTTATCTCACGGTCCTCATATATGCCTTATGGCCAAGGGTTCCACGGTACCTCCTACCATGGAACCTAATATGTCTCGTGGTGATAAGAATGAGGATGAATATGAAGAAGAGGATTGGGTTGTCTCTCTACGCGATAAAGGTGAGAGTGTATTCAAGGTTCTTTACAAAGATAAAATTGCTAGCACTCACTTCTTTGAAATTTTGACTACCGCTATTGAGAGCCAAAAACTTATTTGGATGCATGAGAACACCATTGATAAAAAGGGTGCTCTTGAACGAGAGTATGCCGATGATGTAGCATCTCTAAAGAATGATCTTGAAGAAGAACAAGAGACCGTAGCCTCTCTTGAAGAGCAACTTGAAACCCTTGAAGTGTCTCAAAATGAAATAGTTTCTAAACTCACTAAGGAAAGAGACCATGCTAAAGCTCAAGTAAAAATGCTTAAAAAGGAAAATTCCAAAGTTGGTGTTGGTCATGATAAACTTGTTAAGGATCTAGATGATCTAGACAAGGCCCACAAGGTCTTGGAGAGCGAACACTCTATCCTCACTAAGTCGCATGAGAAACTTCAAGCTTCCTATTTAAAAGAGCATGCTATGTTACCATCTCTTCTTACTATGTCTTGTGATGATGCTTGTGCTACTAACTCTACTTCTTGCGAAGCATCTATCTTGAAGGAGAATGTTGAGCTAAGGGCTCAACTTGAATTGCTAACTAGCAATTATGGGAAATTGGAAGAAAATCATGGAAAGCTTTCTAGCTCCCATGAGGATCTTCTAGCCTCTCATGATAGGCTAAAGTTAGCTCATGAGGCAATCATATCAAAGGAAACACCTTGTGAGCCTCATGTGGATACTAGCACTACTACTCAAAATGCTATATTGCAATGTGCTAGTCCTAGTAATTCATCCACTCATAGTATTGCTAAATATTGTGATGAATTATCTTCCTTGCCTTGTTGCTCTAACAATAAAGGTTCTACTTCCTCTAGTACTTGTGTTGTTACTAACCATGTAGAGGAAATCAAAGAGCTCAAGGCCCAAGTCACTTCCTTGAAGAACGACTTGGTAAAGAGTCATGAAGGGAAATGCAAACTTGACAAGATGTTGAGTGTGCAACAATCCCCCAATGACAAGAGTGGACTTGGATTCAACTCCAACAACAAGAACAAGTCCAAGAACAACAATAAGAAGAAGGGCCAAGTACAAGTCAAAGACTCGGCCAAGATTGTTTGCTTCAAGTGCAAAATTGAAGGGCATCATGTTAGATCTTGCCCTTTGAAGAAGAAGCAAAAAGGGAAGCGGCCTCAAGCTCAAACTCACATTCAACTTCAAGTTGAAGAAATGCCACTTCCCAAGAAGAATCAAGCCAATGCTCCCATTGTGGAGAAATCTAGTGAGAAGAAGGAGAGGAAAAGAACTTGCTACATATGTCGTGAGAAGGGCCACATCTCCTCTTTTTGCACTATTGGTACCTCATCCAACTCTATCTCCATTGATGATGTTTATTCTCTTCGTAAGGATGAGGGTGGCAATGTGTTTGCCAAATATGTTGGTGCTCAAAGTGGTGTCAAGAAAAGAACCATTTGGGTTGCCAAGCCTATTGTGACTAACCTCTTAGGACCCAACTTAGTTGGGGACCAACAATCCAAAACTTGATCAATAGGTGCTTGTTGGAGGGCATTGGAGACTTGGCTACATCATGAAGAATTAAGGGATCTTCATCATTTATATTATCTCAAGCCAAGTCTTTTGGTTATCTTACTTCTATCATACACCCAATGTTCCTCCTTGCGGTAACATGTGCTCAACTCATTTATATTGAAAGTTACTCGCCCCTTTGCATGTGTTAGTTTTGTTCCTAACATGTGTTTGTATATGTTGTGCTTCCTAATAGTTTTGCTTGAGAAATCAAGTCTATGCTTGTTGGGTTTCACACCATGTATTTGTGTTTGTGTTGGAGCCTCTTTGCATCTTGTTGTATCTTATATGGCTCTTATGAGCGATTAATGGACAATCCCATTTTGGGGGAGTGATATTCCTTTGGGAATTTCATGATCCTAAACAATGTGTGTACATGAGGAATATCACTTAGAATTGATATTGCGAGATTATCTAGTCGCTATGTGGTATGTCATCTTCATGAGAAATTCAAATTCTAATGTCCATTAATATCTCTAGTTGGATCTTATTTGCCTCTTGTGAAAATATATTCCTTATCACATTATGGGGGAGTAATAAGCTTTGTGCATATTACAAGCCTAGAAAATGTGAACATTTGAGGTTGTGTCACATAGAATTGATACCGTAAATTATCTCTCTCCTATGTGGCATGTTTGCTCAAACAAGCTCCAATTTGCTTAAATGGCTTCATTGCTAATATCTTTATGGATCTTATTTGTGAAAGTTTTTCTTGGCATGGTTTTTCACAACGTGTCCCTCAATACATTTTTGGAAAACCATGTGCTTCAAGTCATACTATTAATTGCTTTGCATGTTGGTATGAATACTATTAATTGCTTTGCATGTTGGTATGAATACTATTAATTGCCTTGCATGTTGGTATGACTAAATGAAGCTATCAAGAAACTATCTTTGCATGATGGTTAACTCTTATCTTTTACCATATGCTTTGTTCGTTGTAAATATGATCTTATGTATACTTACAAACTACCACCGGAAATATTTCCTAATACCTCTTGTCCTAGGACAATTGGTAATCAATTATGAGGTAGATATTTATTGATCATATCTACATTGGCTCTTGTGTTTAAATTGCCTTACTCATTGCCATGAATTTGTTGTGCTTTGACTCCCATGTGTCTTCCTTGCATCTCATGGATCTAATTTGTCTATTCAAACTTTCTTAGCATTTTTAGTAGATACGAGTAGCGTGATGATCCTAGTTTTGTGCATTTTGTATCCATATTCTAAATCCTAGATAATGCACTAATCTTGGGGGAGCTCTCCTATATTTTTTATAATGCTTAAACTTCTCTTGATCATTATCAAAAATTTGGTTTTGGGAGACATAAATTTTCTTTTTGGTACTTTGTGCCATCATAAAAAGTGTCGAGGGTTTGGTTTATTTGTTGGAACCTTGCTCTCTTGGGAGTTGGTTATCTCATTCCTTTGTGTTTAGGCTTAATTAGCTTCTTATTATGAGATAAGTCTTTGGAGTAAATCTTGTGTTGATTTGATCCTTTGATATAATTTGGGCAACCATTGTCTCTTGATTTATTTGGTGTTTTGTCCAAATTGTATCTTCCTTTGGTTCTTGAAAGTATTGTGCATGCATATTTAATATATGTATATCTTATGACATGTGTTACTTTCTTTGATCCAATATATAGGGTAAACTCCATCAAATCCTAATTTGATTAAGATGTGCATGAAATTCAATTTCATATCTATATGCACATAGTATTGTGGAGTTTGTCCTATATGTTGTAGTGTGTCTAACTACTTCGGACCCAATTAGTTTGGGGACCATTTTGTACTTACCTTTGTGTTAGGTACAATGGATATGCATTGGATGCTTGTCTCACTCTTGGAAAGAAGTGGTGACTGAATGGTAACTTGAGGCAAGCTAGGATGGTCAACGAACACATATCTACTACATCCACACCAATGCTATTTTGGTAACAAGTATCTTCTCATGCATACTTTTCTTGTATCCAACCTTATGGTTGCATCTTGGCATGAATCTCTTGATTTGCAAATGTTGTGCTTCTTGCAAAAGTCTTTATGAAACCTCTTTATTGTGAATGTGAGTAATTTGAGATGAGTGCATTTGTTGGGAAGTATTTTAAATCATGCTCATGATTCATCCATCCCAACTATGTCTATCTAGCAATTTTGTTGCATATCAATTCCTCAAGGCTCTCACATGTGCAATATAGATGAAAGTGCAAATTTAGTTACTTCTTTTGGTATCCCCGTTTGTGATACTTGTTGCCTTTCTCAAATGCATCCCAACTATCTTCTATCCCTTGTTGATATTTGTGATGTATTTTAGTTGTTTGTGGTTGAAGTTCATGAATAAGATAAAATTGAGCCTTTGGCCATGCTATTAAGCAAAAATTCTTATTGGTATATTGCATGACTTTGTCTTGGATATCATGCTATATTTCTTGTGTATCTATTTTATGTGTGCATGTTTCTTTGTGGATAAATATCTTTGTGATATTGCTCACTTAGAGAAACTTATACACATAAGAGATGATACATCTCCATTCGATATCTTATTTATTTGTTGCGTGTTGATTGGTCATGCTAAGCAATATAATTCATTGAAGACTATGATGATGCTTTTTGCTCATCCTTGTAATAGTCTTATAATATGCTTTATCATGCCTTTCACATATCCTCTTGGTTGAGCCTTTTATTATGGTGCCTCTTACTTGTTGCTCAACCACTTGTTTGTTGCAAGTGGTAAGCTTAATTTTCTATCTATGATCTATTGCAAATGTTTGTGTTTTAAATGAGGGAGTGAGGATTCCATGTTATGCATATTGTATTCAAATGCAACATTTTATTTTATGCATGTACATTGGGGAGCTTCCTCATTTGATTTAGAACACTATCTTGTGGTGATCATTAGAGTTTGATTCACTTGGTATCTTTTGTTTTTGAATGATATTATGGGAGTGATGATTCCATGTTTGTGCACTTTATACTCCAATGCAAATTGTCTAGTTTTGTGCACAAACCTTGGGAAGCTTCCTCATATTATTTAGAGCAATCTTCTTGATCTTATCATAATATCTATCTTTCTTTTGGTATCCTCTTTGTGGTTCATTTGGTTGCTTGCTTCATTTGTTGAAGCTTCTAGACTTTGTTATCTTTTTGCAATCTTTGATCCTATCTATAGTGTGATTCCTTCCAAATATTCATCATTGGATATGTGCATTTGATTCCACTCAAATTATGAGAAATGCACACGCTATGGAGGAACTCTCACTATATTGGCCTTCTAAATTTTTCACCCATTTCGGCAATTGGTGCCAATGGGGGAGAAGTTTGGAGGGTTTAAGGGAATTTGGTTATGTCTTTGCTTTGTGCTTAAGCATGTGCCTTTACTGCATTGCATCTTGTTGCTTTGCATAGTTGAATATTTAGAGGAAACTCCACTAGGCTTTAAATGCCAATATATGCAATGAAAGTCAAGATCATTCACACATGCATATATTATGGGGGAGTTTGCTCTATATATTCAACTTATTTGTTACTTAAATTCCTTATATAAACCCTCTCAAAGAGATTGTCATCAATTACCAAAATGGGGGAGATTGAAAGTGCATGGAGCCCCCATGTGTGGTTTTGGTAATTAATGACAATCCCTATGGACTAATGTTTGCATTGAGTTATATTTGTAGGAGTTGTCCATAGGCAATTCTTGAACCATATGTTGGCTTCAAGGTTGCAATAAGAAGAAATTGATGAAGGATATCAAGTGTCAAGTATGTCTTGAAGATGAAGATGAAGTGAGCCCTCAAGTTACTTCAAGACATCAACATGATGAAGAATGAAGAAATGAAGTGCAAGTTCAAGATGATCCATCTCGAAGAGATCCTTTCCTTGAGTCTTGCCATCCATATGGTGATCATGGATATGTGAAGATGCGCCGAAGAAGAAGCTCTCCCATGGTAGATTATGGGGGAGCAATCCACATGGTGGTCATGGTTATGTGAAGATGCGCCGAAGAAGAAGCTCTCCCATGGTGGATTATGGGGGAGCAATCCACAAGACTTCGTCAAGCAAGCACAAGCAAGAAAGGCGTTCCATCTTGTTGAGGTCAAGATCGTCGTCATCGAGCTCAAGTGGAATGCGCAAGTATAAGGTTTGCTCTTGATAGGGTTTGTTTCTCACCGGTCTCATAGTGTAGTTGGAGACCGGTTTATAGTTTAGTTGCCGTACTATCAAGAGGGCTCTCGAGTGAGTAACTCGATCGTATCGTTCGGAGAGAGCTCAAACCTTTGCATCCTTGCATCATCTTTCTTGGTTGTTATTTGGACCTTATCCATGTGATGTTTTAGAGCTTGTGCTTATTCTCATGACAAGCTTCTAGTTCATCGAAACGGATTTCGCATAGATCACTTGTTGCGTTTTCGAGTTTGGTTCATCATCTTTCTTGGTTTTATTTGGATCTTATCCATGTGATGTTTTATAGCTTGTGCTTATTCTCATGACAAGCTCTAGTTCATTGAGAATGGTTTTTGCATGGGCAACTTGTTGCATTTTCGAGATTGGAGGTTTTACCGGTATGTCTTTTTTAGATAGGTCAAACCTTTCATCATTTGTTTCTATACTCCCTTGTTGGACTATGATGGTTTCCTGCATGGTCTTGTAGAGCTTGTTCCTAGCTTTAAAACAAGCCCAAGATCATTAAAATCGGAGTCCGGATGCTAAAGTTATGCCCGTTTCAGTTTGATGTTTCTGCCAGTTTTCAGGGGGGGCGGATATTCCGGCCCAAGTTTGGGGCGGATAATCCGGCCCCCGGAAAAATCCGGTTTTTGGACAAATCCGGGCAAATATCCGGCCAAATGTCCGGCCCCCATCCAGGGGCATGTTTTCTCATGGTCCTTAGCCGTTTTTCGGGCCCCGGATATTTTGCAAATATCCGGCCCGGAAAATCCGGCCTGAGCTGACCCAAACGGTCATATTTCGATGGGAGGGGGTTTTAAGCCCCCTTCTTCCTCCTTGGGCAGCTACCTCTTCCCCCAAGTGCTCTCCACCATTGTTGACCTTGAGAGCTTCCCTTTCCCTCTACTCCTCCTATGCTTCTTGAATCTTTTTGAGGGAAAAGGAAGAGGAGATCTAGATCTACATTCCTACCAATCAAATCCCTCTCTTTGTGAGGGGAATCCACTAGATCTAGATCTTGGAGAAATTTGGTGTTCCTCCTCTTATTTGTTCTTCCTCTCTTATTCCCCCAATAGCTTTTGTAGCTTTGTTGGAATTTGAGAGAGAAGGACTTGAGCATCTTTGTGGTGTTCTTGCCATTGCATTTGGTGCATCGGTTTGAGTTCTCCACGGTGATTCGTGGTGGTGAAAGCAAGAAGGTTGTTACTCTTGGGTTCTTGGAACCCTAGACGGATTCTAGGCCTTTGTGGCGATTTGTTGGGAGCCTCCAATTAAGTTGTGGATGTGTGCCCCAATCTTTGTGTAAGGCCCGGTTTCCGCCTCGAAGGAAATCCCTTAGTGGAACCGTGACCTAGGCCTTTGTGGCGAGGGTCACCGGAGATTTAGGTGAGGCGCCTTCGTGGCGTTCGGTGTGTGGTGTGAGTACCGCATCTTGGGGTGAGGCCTTTGTGGCATTGGTGTGCATCGAGCAACCACACCTCAAGGTGAGCCTCTTGTGGCGTTCGGGAGCACTAAGCAACCGCACCTCTCCACCGGAGATTAGCACTCGCAAGAGTGTGAACTCCGGGATAAATCATCGTCTCCCGCGTGCCTCGGTTATCTCTATACCCGAGCTCTTTACTTATGCACTTTACCTTGTGATAGCCATCGTGCTTGAAGTTATATATATCTTGCTATCACATACTTGCTTGTATTGCTTAGCATAAGTTGTTGGTGCACATAGGTGAACTCTTGCTTAGAATAAGTTGTTGGTGCACATAGGTGAACCATAGTATATAGTCTTTGGGCTTGGCAAAGTAAACGCTAGTTTTATTCCGCATTTGTTAAGCCCATCTCGTAAAAGTTTTAAATCGCCTATTCACCCCCCCCCCTCTAGGCGACATCTGTGTCCTTTCAACGACAAAGGTCCATTTCTCTCTTCTTCCCCGCCATTTCTCTCTTCTTTCTACCTGTTTTTTTCCCGCCATTTTTTCCATAGAAAGGCACATGGCAAAGGTTCTTTGCCGTGTCGTTTTTCGCCGTCTGGACTTTCGTGTGTTCCGCCACACGGTAAAGGCTTTGCCATGTTCGGAAGGATCTTTGTCGTGTATTTTGCCAACACGGCAAAGCCGTGTTTTCCCGTAGTGAGAGGGAGATACAAAAATCGTGTAGGATTTACTTGGGTTCCAAATGCACGACATCCATTTGATCATCCCTTCCGACACAAGCTGACAGTCTTGTGCGGCTAAGTGCTATGTGTAGAACTACTTAATCAAAAGAAAAATCGGTCACCAGCTGCACCGACAAATTTCTATGAAATTAAAGATCTATAAGATGCAACTCGTGAAAAATTGGTCCGATGATGACACCCTCGCAGCGGCTAGCCCCGTCCTATGATGTGCTCCCGGCTAACATTGTACAACAAAATATTTTTTTAAAACCACCAGATTGGAAATCCATGGTTGATGTATGATTCTAAAAATCTACAAACAAAAAGAAGAAAGCAAGAAGCCAACTGCATTCACAAGAACATGTCGATCTGGTACCATGCTTGCTCACGCATCCCTGAAATGCACTTTAGGTATCATCCGTTTGGTTGAAACTGCTGATATGTTCAGTTTGTAGTTTAACTTTTATGTAACAGGCAGAGAAAACTCTGGACATGCACCAAGCTCTGTTCATGCAACTATGCTAGGGAAGTGCGGAGAATGCAATCAAATATTTTGGTGATAAACTGATAACAAAATTCGTCCTCCAAAAGCAAACAAATACTGAAGCAAAGTGGTAGTATCGGAATTCATTCATCCATTCAGTAAAGAGGAAGAAGCAGATGGAAAACGAATAGACAGTCAACTACAGGAGATATTGGGGAAAAAAACAACAGAACGACCATCGTCAGTTCGTCACCATCACTTGGCCGCCTCCCCATCTGACATCAGACCAGCGGAGGGTGTGCCGCGGCTGGACGGGAACGGGAAGGGAGTGCTTGGTCTTGGAGATAGGGCGGGGGGCGGGGGCGGCGGAGCTCCATCACGTCGCCCACCCTGAACCGGTTCTCCAGGTCGTGCGCCTTGTATTTTTTTTGTTGATGCGCTCCCGACGGTAGTACTTGGGTTGCTTCGCCGCGAGATCCGAGCCGGCCACCTCTGCCGCCACCACCCGCCTTGGGCATGATCAGGTGGAGGCGGAGCGGGATACTGTTTGCGGTGCGCGTACCCTTGCGTCCTGGTGCAGTCGCAGTCATGAGGGATGACCCTCTCGGCTCTCGTGGCTGCGTCGGCGACGGCATGTCCAGGCTGCCGGAGCGGTGGCGCTAGCAGCCGGGCAGCGGAAACGGCAGTGCCGTGTGATGGCACAGCGTTGTTCCCGGCGCCATCAGGATCAGGTCATCGGAGCTGGATTCACTGGTAGGAGGAAAAGACGTCCACGCCGCGGCGGCTTGTCCAGGTAGGAGTAGATTCTTTTTCAGTTGGACGGGACGGCTGAAACGTTTTTTCTCTGACTTAGGCGGTGGCAGGATTTGTAATTTCGACAGAAATAGAGGGGTATAGAAAAACGGACGACGGAAACCCTTTTTGCTTTATTATTAGGTAATAGATAGGTTTTACTTTTGCTACCATTAATTCAGAGACAAAAACGAAATTAGTTTTGGCTCCCGGGTGCATCTACACCTGCATCCTGGACCAACCTTCAGTTGACAGATGGAAGCCAGTTCGTCCGTATTCTAATGTATAGCCGATTTGTGAATAGTACAAGCAGGCCCACTGTGTATACAAGATGACGGTTGGAACAGACAGTAGGCTTCGTCTTAGACTAACGCATACTTTCCTGGACCGTGTCTGGCTTGAGGTACAATGGCTGGTGACACGCGTACAGCGGATGCGACCCAGCTGTCCAGGGATGTCTCTCCCTTTTTAATATCCTGCAACTCCATGTCCCTCGGTCGGCACCTCCTCCTTTTTCTTTTTTCTTCATCTGAATCTTGCCCAGTACTAGTTCGCAGCAGCCCATCGCCGGCGTACGGGCGCCGCTCCCGGCTCGGTCCTTGCAACTCACTGCTTCCGCCGCCCATGGAGCTTGCTGGAGCGAGCGTGTAGATGATCGTCACTGCCTCGCGCAAGTCCGAGCGCGACCGCCGGCGAGCGCAGCATGGGCGCCGCCGCCGTCGAGGCGGTGCGCATGCGCGACCACCTTCAAGGCGAGGCGCGGCGACTAGGCTCGGGCAGGGATAAAAAAAGGACAAGCCCAGAGCGTACGGGCGCGGCTTCCTACTCGCAAATCGCAATCCCATGCCCCAGTGGCGGAGCCAGGAATTGAGACGAGGGGGGTCGAACATATAAGCTATAATTTTTTTGAAGCAGAGAAAGAAGTCTGTACAACAGAATACATGGCTTCGAACATTCAGTTTTCACAATTCAGGAAATACAACTAGCAAAAACATGAAAATAATAAGAACTTAAAAACTAGGCAACTAGTATCATACCATCAAGTTGTATCTATGCCAGGAAGACGAAATTGTCGAGGTAGATGACCTCGACGTTCCTTGTAGGAATGAAAACGCAACATAATTTTCTTGTCATCAACTTTTGTAAATATCTCTTTCTCAACATAGCAAATCAGCAAGTCATTGAGCCAATCATCACCCATCCTGTTTCGAAGATCTGTCTTTATAATATTCATGGCTGAGAATACTCTCTCAACTGATGCTGTTGCCACAGGTAATGTCAATGCAAGTGTAATGAGGCGATAGACCAATGAAAATATCAAATGATGTCCATTTTGAACCAACTTGAGAGCAAGACCATTTAGACTATCACAAGCTAAGAACTCGGGGCTTCTCTTCATTACATCAATGTATATGTTCAGTTGGTCACTTAGGAGATAGCAATCATGTGAAGAGAAATCAACAGAATACATACTTGCAAGCTCAACTAGCTTGTCATGATCAAATCTGCTAAATGAGTCTCTAGGATCAAGGCAAGCAATGCACTTTAATAAGCGTGTAGAAGTCTCACCAAATCTGTTGTTCATCTCAACAATGTTTCTATCAAGCACCTCATTGAAGATTTGTATCTTGTAATGATGCAAGCAAGTAACCATCTTGCGTGAGCTCCTTGGATAACCCCTAGCATAAATGTTATCATCCATATTTGGCACTACAATATTTCTTCCACCACAAAAGTTAGTAGCGGCCATCAAGAGAGTCTCCCATCCATCATCTCTCAATTTCTGCATTAGACTTTTCACAGAGACAATCATGTTCATAGCGCAAACTATATTCTGATCTTTTGTTGCAATGCGTATGATAGATCATTTGTTAAACCAAGCACTCGAAGCATCAAATAAAAGATAATAAAAAATTCAAAGGTTTCCATATATGTTGATCATATAACCTGAAGTCAAACCTCTCTCCTCAACATCTGTCCCATCATGAGAAATGCTATCAAGCACGGAAATCACTGAATCCCACATTTGATGAATCCGGATTAGAGTTCTATGGTGTGACCCCCAACGTGTATCACCTGGTCTTGCTAAACTTGTCTCTTGATGTTGGTCTCTTCCTGGCAAGATCTCCCCATTCTCTAGCAGTGATACCATATGATCATGATGCTTTTGCAACAACGCATATTTCTTCTTACAAGAGGCACTCACCTACAAAAAAATGTCCATTTAGAAATTAGAATGCCAATTTAAGTGACCAATGACCAATCTTATTTAAATGACCAATGTACAGGGACTAACCATGCTGACAATCTTATTTAAGTGGCCAAAAAAATCACCAATAGCTAGAACACCTTTCACAACAGCCACAACCACCAACTGCAATTGGTGGGCAAAGCAATGGACATAAAAAGCTTGAGGGTTTTCAGCCAACACCAAGGTTTTTAAACCATGTAGCTCCCCGCGCATATTCGATGCACCATCATATCCCTGTCCTCTTAATCTAGACATGGATAAATTATGCTTAGCAAACATTACATCCAAAGATGCTTTCAAAGAAGCCGATCTAGTATCAACAACATGCATAACTCCAAGCAATCTTTCCAAAACCTCTCCTTTTCCATTGACAAACCTACAAGCAAGACCATATATTCAATAAACTAGCACACTAGCATTTCCATGTTGAGAAACTAGAAATGTGTAATAACAAGTAACTAACCTCACCATCACGGCCATTTGCTCTTTAACCGATACATCACGAGACTCATCAACAAGTAGAGAGAAGCTAGCATTTTCAACCTCACTCATTATGACTTCCATAGTCTCTTCCGCACATGCTTGTGATATATCTTGTTGGATTTCATGAGATGTCAATTGACAATTGCCAGGAGCATTTTCATTGATCACATCCGCTACCTCCTTGCATCTTGCGCCATACCAATCCAACAACTCACGGAAATTACCCTTGTTCCTAGAAGTGCTAGACTCATCATGCCCACGAAAAGCTAGACCTTGTTCAATAAGAAACCGTACAACACCGACAACAGCCCTCAAACGAATTTCATAATCAACATGTGATTTCTCCTCTTGAGATGTGATAGCATATGCCACACTTTGCTTCTTATTTCTGAAATCTTCACAATTACTTCTTGCATTGTTGTGAATACTAGATGGTCCTCCCACATGAGACTTGAAATTTTCCGATGCTTTCTTCCAATTTCTAAACCCCGACTTTGTGAAAACATCATGTCCAAATTGTGAACTGTTACTTGAAGATTTGAAAAGAAAACAATAAAAACAATATGCAGCATCCTTCTCCACACTATACTCTAGCCAATCGTATTTGGTATACCATGCATCTAGAAATGACCGCCAATCCGGACCAAATTTGGTTTTGCGAAAATTATGACCAAGCAAACGACTCGGACCTCTCGACAAATATGCCCATCTCATTTTATCTCTAATCTGTGGGGTACTAAATTCATCAATTGCTCTTCGCATTCCAGGATCTTTCTTTACATTTGCTAGATCAAACATTTCAGTTTCAGGAACATTTGCTTCTTGAGTGTTCTACAAACAATGAGCAAAATCATACATAATTATAACTTCCATAGTTTCATATAGGCAAAATTACAAACAATGAGCACACCGAAATCGGAACCGTAGCTAGAATTTTAACTCGTCGGTCCTCTTCTCCTTCCTCGGCCTCCCTCCAGATTCTTCTTCCGCAGCCTCTATCTCTTCTTGCTCCAGTATCCAGGCCGCCAGTGCCACCTCGTCCTCGGCGTCCATCAGTCTGCGACGTCCGAACCGAGAACAGGGCGGGACGGAAGAGGACGCGCGGCGGCCTGGCGAAGGGAGAGGAGCTGCAGCGGTCGAGCGGACGGAGAGGAGGAGCGGCGGCCGGCCGAGGGACAGGAGGCGCGGCGGCTGGGCCGAGCCGCCGATGGGCAGGACGACAGGACCGCAGGACGGCAGGAGGCGCGGCGCCGGGAGCTGAGAGCACGCGCGGCGGCTTGGCGGAGGGAGAGGAGAGCACGCGGCGGCCGGGCGGACGGAGAGGACGAGCGACGGCCGTGCCGAGGGGCAGGAGGCGCGGCCGCGGGAGCAGAGAGGACGCGCAGCTGCGGGTGCGGCCTGCGGGAGACGGGGAGAGGACTTAGGGATTGCTCCCGATGCTAGTTCTTTTTTTCTTTCTAACTGACCGATGCGGTCATGCAGGCTGCCTGGCTGGTCGACCTGGGCCTTGGTATCTGAAGTGTGTATCCTGGCGAGCCGGGTCGGCCGACCAGGCTCGACCCCCTGGTGGCGCCGCCGTTGGATGGAGATGTGCAGAGGAGAGAGGACGCGCTGGGGATGGAGATGTGTGTCCTGGACCATGGTCCAGCTTAATCCTGAAGTCATGTACACCCGGTACAGTCCCTCCGTCCCCATCAATTCGGCCGCCCACCGTTGTCGCACCGTCCCGTACGCATACGGCGTTGAATGGTCCACCCTCCGTATATGCTTTTTCCAGCGAGTTGCAGTCAGATTTGTGGTCCAGCAGCACACATCTCACAGCTGCATCCAATGGTCCAGAAGGTGGGTGCAAATAGACTCGAGAGACAAAACTGCACTCCCAGACAAAAAAGGCTATACACACACAGCATAAGCACGTACCGGTAACTTTTCACTATAATCCAATTGACCGGCTATACGTGCATAATTTCATTTCCCCTAGAAAATAAAAACTTTAGTTAACAATTCAAATTCTGCTACGTATTTTTCAGTTTATTAAACAAATTTAAAGTACCAATTGGCCTGAGACCTATCGGAGGACCAAGCCATGCGATTTTAGTTGTTCCGGCGCTTGGTCGCAATGTCCAGCGGAACAATCTCACGATTGGATGGCTTATATCTACCCAATTGTATCGACACTAGTGGAAAACAGGCCTTTAGCACCACTTGGTAAGGGACTTTTTTACTGGTTGCCCAACCGGTGCTAAGTATCCGGTGCTAAAGGTCCTCCCCTTTAGCACCGATTCAGTTACGAACCGGTGCTAAAGGGGCACCACGTGGTGGCTGCCGAGCGCACGAGCGAGAGGACCTTTAGCACCGGTTGGAAAACTCTCCAAAACGCTGTAGCGGTAGAACCCCGCTACCGGTGCCTTTTTTTATATCCAATTTTTTCGAATTATTTTTTCGCTCCCTTTTTTCTTTTTTCTTCTGAATTTTTAATATTTTAGTTATTTCACAAGTTTAGTCTCTAACTGCACTTATCTCTAGTCGTGATCAAACTTCCCGCTCGTTTACCCATCCTTCCACTACTCCAGCACTAGCACGCTTAACTTTCGAGTTCCTTCCCGTCTCGCATTCAAGTGCTTCGCGCATATGTATGTGATATTAGTATCATATCAATCCTACTAACATGTTGGTCGATGTCATATTTCTTTATTGTTTGAATTTAAAATAATTCTTTTAATAAACAAAAGTAATGATGTAATAATAATGTTGAATAAATAAATAAACATTAACTTTTTAATTTTTATTAATTTTTATTAATTTTAATTATTTTTATTATTTTAATATTTCTTTGCTAAAACTAAAACCTGAAAATTTGAAAATCATATAGTTTGCTAAAAGTAATAGTAATATTTATGCAGATGCAATTATTAATTTTTAAAAAATAAAAATATAAAATCCTAAAATTTCTAGCAAAAACTAAAATCTTCCTGCTTTCATATTTTAATTTGAAATTTTCAGAATCTTAAAATTGGCTAACCGGGTAAATTTTTTCCACGATCATTTTGATATATTATACGCTTTTTTTTCGACATCGTATGCAAAAGTTAATGCTATTTTACCATTTTCTAAACTTTTTATGCAAAAAATTCAAAATTCAAAATTGTTAATTTTCCCTAATAGTAGGTTGCATGACATACAGGAATCTCGAAAGATTTTATTTTTTTTGAATTTTCTATAATTTTTCTTTTCTATTTTACATGGTTAGAAAAGGCGATCGGGGGGGGGGGGGGGGGAGGTGCGTGGGGAGCAGAAAACTTTAGCACCGATTCGTGGCACAAACCGGTGCTAAAACTCTGGTCTCTCGAACCAGTGCTAATGCACTCTTTAATCTGGCTTCGTAGCCGGTCCGGTACTAATGCTCTTTGAAGCAAAAAAAGAACCAAAACCTCTTTTTCTAGTAGTGAGAGTTCCTAGATATCCTCTTCGTGCTTGAGTAGATCGAAATCATTGGTTCTGCTGTGCAGCGTACTCGTTATGGACTCATGGAACCAGTCCAAGGGGAGGCCCACTTCCCGGGTTGACAAATCTATTGTGGACTGGACAGACAAGGAAAGGATTGGCGGATAGAAGAAATCCAGGCTCAGCCCACAAAAAACGTCTAACTAACCCGATCGATGGGGATACAGATGTACGAACCGTTTTATTAGACTTATCGTGGCATATGCTGTAATTTGGCATAAAATCAGTGGCAATAAAAAGTTGGATCAATAAGAAACTCTTTTGCTTTTATTATTAGGTATAGACTAGCACAATACCCAGCGTTGCAACGGTTTAACAAATAATAACTTTTTTTTCTTAAAAGCAAAAAATAAAAAAAATGGGAATCGGATTTTTCCGATTGGCTAGCACCATCAAAATATATGTGCGTTGCTACGAGTTGATTTTTTTTTATCATAGCATGGGCTTATGTAGTACTCCCTCCGTTCTAAAATATAAGACGTTCCAGGTGTTTTCCGACCAGGTGAAAACACTGTGAAAAGACATCCCTACCCCCGCCTAATTTTGGATCTCATCGTTCTTGATTCATCGTCGTCTTCCTCGATCCCGATCTCGGCGGCGGCGTCCTCCGCCCCCAACGCCCTAGCCAGCACCTCCTTCCCCTGCTGGATCCAGCCACGAATCGAATCCATCCGGCATGCGCCTCAAGCCTGCAGAAACGAATCCATCCCCGCGCGCGTCAAGCCAATCCATCTGCGCGCGCCGCCGAAATCCATCCGGCAGCTGCAGTCACTAAGCTGCACCTCTCGGAGGCTGGCCATGGGCCCCAAGCAGTAGCACCAGGATGGACCCCAGCCAGTAACTCGTCGGCGTCCACGCACGCCGAGCACCCACCTAGCAGAGCGCCGTACAGCCGGCAACGGTCAGCATCATAGCCAGCACCTCCATGCTCGGGGCACCTCCAGGCTTCTGCCCGGCAGCATCGTTACATCTCCTTGGAGATGTCGGCGGCTCCGTCTCAGCTCGCTGCCAGCTCCGCCCGCTCCCAAAGTCGTCAAGGCGCCCAAACCTGAAACTGAAACTGAAATTTCGGGTTACTTGATCCATACAGAAACTAAGAACATGCCAGACATACTATCTCAATTTCAATTACACAAGGTTCCCCTAAAATATTCTAGACCTCTTGTTTCCAGTAGCAGCGGCAGGTGCAGCAGCCCTCCTCTGATCACTGCTTCCCAATCCTTTCTTCTGAAAAAGAATTAACAAAGCCAGTCGTTAATCCTTCAAACACAACTAATCGTTGATGGAACTTGCAGTAAGGACCATTGAACAATAAATCTTGCAAAGAAACAGACAAACATATGCACCTTGAGAAGCAGCCAAGCAGGGGGCACCTCGCTGAGAAACTCCCACACCACTGCCGCGCCTCCAGGACAGCAGCTTCACCGTGATCTCCTGCCGGCCCTCTAGCACAGTCTGAAGCAAAAGCGAGAAGGGCAAAGGAGGTGCGGCATGTTGCGAGGTGCTTGCTTGCCTTGTAGACAGGGCGGAAGCCGCCACGGCCAAGCAGATTGTGGTCCAAGAAGCTAGCCTCCGGTGGCGGCCTCCAGCACGGATAGGTCTACGGCTTCACTGGCCTGCCCGTCGCGACGCGCCTGTGCCATACGTCGGTGTTCCCCGCAGACCGAGCGCATAAAATTTTCACCTTTGACCTTGAAAGGAAGATGGGGATTCCTGGAGGAGAAAGGGGGCGGTGGGAAGGGAGAGGAAGATGCCGGCCGAGATCGGGAAAATAGGGGCCGTGGCGAGGCGGGCCATGGAGGGCGGCGCGGGCGACGGAGAGGAAGCGGGCGATGGGGGAGAAGGGAGCGGGGGCGAAGCGAAGGACTGAGCTGTGCCACGCGACCATGGAGCGAAACCTGCGGGCTGCGGGAGGGTAGAATGGGAAACGCGGAAAAAATTTGTTCGTGACAAAATTTCAACGTGAATTCCCCAACGTCTTATATTTCAGAACGGAGGGAGTAGTTGCCTCGTAGAATGCTCGATGAGAAATAGGTCAACCCAGTTAATCCTAGGACCAGTTGGACCTTCCCCATTCTCTCCTTGAGCATACCGCGAGTAGTAGATTCTCTCTTGCTAGCTAATTTATCTCTCTATGTGTACACTTAGTACTCGTTTGGATATCAAGTTTGTAGAGAACTAGTTTCCCATAAACTCAGTTAACAGAATAACAGTCTAAAATCTTGTTTGGCTGGAGCAAATAAAGTGCGGATTAGCAAAAATTAGTTTCCCCAAAACCAGGAAAATGCGTTTTGGCAAAAACGACTATTTCACGTTTTTGTGAAAACACGATTCCAGATAACTCATCCCAACTGCCTTCTCTCATACCGCTGATTCCTCCACGAAGGTTGGGGCATAGTAGGTCTTGGCCGTCGGAGGCGGCAAACAGCCGTCGTTGCCTTTCTTGACGCTGGCGCGGTGGCCGCCTGTATGACCAGAAAACCTTCTTGCTTGCGTTGTAATGGCGTCTGCAGGTGAGCGCGCGGCCGTCGGCTTGCCGTAATACGCCTCGCCAGCCACGCCGTACTGTGGTCGTCGAACAGATTGAGGCTACCGTTGTTTTGCTCATCCTCCGAAGCTCGAGCTCGCAATGACCCAATGGATAGTATCCACGAGTCCACTCCCAAGATAGCAGCAGGAAACGAGATGGCCGCGTCCTCCTCCTTGGTTACGTCGAAGACTGCTCGCCGGCTTGGGAATCGGCGCTGGCCGCTCACCGCGAATCCCCACACCACCGCTCGCCGGACTCGTTTCCGCCCCATCTTACACGACCGACGACTCGCCGGCCGCCGTGGCAAGCACTGCACACTACCGGAGAATTCAGGTGCGCGGCGTGGACCTTGCAGCTTCTGGGAAACTGACGAAGACGGGGGTCAGCCGATTCGGCTGCTCTTGCTTACCATCCATGTCCGTCAACGAAGTAGGGCGCTAAGAACATCGGCAACGTCTGCTGCTGCGGTGGTATATACGCACCAGCAAGGGCGGCGGCTACCGCCATGACATGCAAAGGGCATGTGGCCGTCGAGCGGAAGGCCATCCTGGAAAAGCAGAGCTTCAAGAGGCATGTGAAATAGTAGTATGCATCTAATTAAGGAATCGTATTTGTTCAAAAAAAAAAAATTAAGGAATCGTATAACCCTGTTTCAGACTTTTGGAATCCGAACATGGTTTTCGATAAACTGATTCTTAACTGAATAATCCCTAAAACCGGTTTTCCAAAAAATCTGCGTAAAACTTGTTTTCCGAAAGCTGGCCGATAATCTTCTGTATCCAAACAACCAGAGTGCTTCCTTAAAACTTGCAACTAATGTTTTTACCGATATTTTGGTAGAATCTGAAATTTTCTCTATAGATATATTGCACCGATATATATATTTCTAATTTTTTAAAATACCAAACTAATAGTATAACACAACAATCCACATATCAAAAATAATAATTCATATAAAATAAAATTAGATCATGAATAATTCGAATATTTTCTAAATTGATTTATTATTAGTTGCACTATTTATTATTATCTTTTTGTTTGATCATGTCTGCACAAGAAGCATTGATGTTTCTTCGATGTACATTTTTTAGATTGGTGTCCACTGCCCGGCAGGGCCAGATGCTGTGATTGCAATTTTCCATTTACCAAAACCAAAGTCTGGATATTTAGACCGAGCCATACTATTGGAAGATACTGTTTCTGAAAAGGAAAAAAGAAAAAAAAAAGAGGCCAGGCTGAACCATTCAACAGGCTTCAATCGGTAGCACAACGCGCATATACAAACTTACAAAGCAGCTGCCAGTCTGCCATGCAGTGGAGCCTGCCAGTCGTGCGCAATCACGCCATGGCTTCTTGCTCTGCGGCTCAACCGTACCGGTGGGTAGGAACCGAGCTCTAGTATCGCGACTTTGAAGATGGTGCCAACGTTGGAGAGAGTGCCTTCGCCAAGCACCTCAACCGTCATCCTCGGCACACCGGCACAACCGCACACCGGTATGTGGAGACTGATGAAACAATACAAACTGTCGGCCTGAGCCCTGATGCACTCTCCTTTGCATCAGTCGCGACTGCCTTGCATCAAGCACCGCTAATAACAGCAGATTTCTCACGTCCAGCGAGCCGGCGAGTCGGCACTGCCCTGGAGTGATTCCTCACGTCCAGGCCCTCCCCGCCGGTGTCGCAGCGATTCCCGGCAAAGAGCGGACGCACGCAGCCGCCCTGCCGCCTGGAAAGATCGGCGTCCGATCTCCACCACCTGCCAGATTGTCCCGTCTAGCGTAAGCGTGGGCAGGGGATGAGTTGATTTCTCAATCGATTCGGACGGAGACCGGAGGACACAGCGCGTGACGACCAAAGGGAGCGTCATCGGAGCACCAAGGAAGGGGAGAGGAAAGACTTCCTCTCGGCAGAGGAGGGCTAGGAAGGGCGGCGGGCAGGGGAATAGAAGGTCGAGGAAGATGTGGTTCGTTTTGACGAGCAACAACCGAATTGTACGATGGCATCTGGTAACTTAAGCGGTGGCATTCATCGTAATTTCAATTGAAAAATAAAGGGAAATTAAAAAAAGGACGAAAATGTATAGATAAGTCATCTGTCATGGGCATGCACAATGGTAGAAAATGTTAAGAATATATTAGCTTTAAATCTAGGCTAACTAGGCAGTTAGCATATCCATTAGGGAAACTACCTAGCAGTTAGAATATAGCGTTGTCCAAACGCTGCATGTATTGAACCGTCATTGTGTCTCTCCGAAAAGACACAAGTGTTGTAACCGACTGTAAAGGCGCCTGTTCACAGCCTATATATATAGGTGAACAGTACATCAATAAAGAACACACATTTCACTTTCTATCTCTGTTTCTCTTCACGTTATCAGCACATGCTCTGCCAAAAGAGAATAGGCCAAGGAGAGAAGAAGTACAGAGAAAGGTAAGAAAGGATGGACTCCCTGCCATCCTTGGCTTTTTCCTTCGCTCGTTTTGTGGCACGAGAGGAGCGCCGCCTCCATACTCGTCGCCATCGGACCTTCGGTCTTGCTGCTCGTCGCCGGAACTTCAGCCTGAACTTCAACCGCCGCCGGAACTTCGGCCAGAACTTCAACCGTCGTCGGAACTTCGGCCGGAACTTCAACCGCCGCCAAAGCATGAACGGTGGCCTCCGCCACCACAGAGCAGTACTTGGTGTCCCTCGCCGTCGCTACGGCCCTGGTGGTGGCCTCCGCCGCCGCCACAACCATCGGCAGCATTACAACCATGTTCACCGCCGTGTGCAGGGCATCAATTTCACTGGAACACCAAGAGCATGTACCAGTGCAGTTGTGCCAAGGGAAGAGGTTCCAGCCATACCAGAGGTTGCCGCGGCGCCGGAGATCGCTACTGCGGTGCCGGAGATCGTTGCCGTCGAGCCGGAGGTTGCTGCAGAGTTCGAGAACGACGCCTCCGTCTCGTCCACAACCGCGGACGCCGACGAACTTCTACCTCCTCCGCCGGCATTCACTGTCCCGCCCATGGACTGGCTGTTGGGCGGGCCTAGTGCCGGATGGCTCGTCGACGACCCCGACCGCGACTTCAGCGACGACGAACTCGAGGCGCAGCCACCTCCGCCGGTGTACTACTACATGCGCCATGGGAACAGGCCGCGCCTCCCGTCCCCGACGCCCTCCGACGAGGAGCAGGAGCTCTTCGCTCCGCCGGGCTACGCCGACGTGACGGAGTTCTTCGAGCCGCCGGCTGCGGCTCCCGTGGACGCGCTCCCGCCGGCGCTCACCACCAACCTCCAGACGGAGATGGAGGGGAACGGGGCCGTGGCAACCGCTCGCGCCCGCGCGCTCGTCCCCGACCTCAACCTCCCCGTGCCGGAGGAGAAGGAGGAGGAGAACGAGGACGCGGCGCCGTCACCCACCCTCCCGACGCCCTCACCTGAGGCGCGCGTGCTTGTCCGCCGCCTCGCATCAGCCATGGCGGCTCGCCCTGCCGGCATCCGCGCCGGGACTTGGTCCCCGGCGAAACTTGGCCTCACAGATCGCTTGGGGGCGCTCCGCCTTCAAGACCCCTCCGAGGGAACAAGCCGCCGTTGAATCGCTGGACACGGCCGCTGGCATGAAGCTGGGCAGAACTATGTAGAAGATAAGGCGAGGAGGAGTGGACGACGACGGGATTTTATTTTCCCCAAGTCGCTCCTCCCAGACTCTCCCTATTTTTCTATTGATCAGCGATGTGGCCGTGTACTGAAAAGTCTGGAAAGCTATATGTCTAGTTTACTAGTACTGTTACGTGTAGTACTACTGTCTGGAAATCTCTGTTTGCTTTACTCAGATTAACAGTGTAGTGTGATGTAAATACATCTATTCTAGACCTTATGTGTATTAGAAATAACAAGTATGTAATGTGCCATGTTATTAATATATTTGCCCCTAGCATATTATAACATGTTATTTGGTACAGCAATTTTATCCCACGCTCTAAATTCATCCGAGTTCAAATTGTTCCTCTAGAACAAATTTGTTGCTTACCAAAATAAATTTTACTATCAAGTAAAATTAATTAAATGCATGATCATACATGCAGGAAAAATGGGTGACATCAGTAAAAAAGAATTCCAAGAACTACAACTTGATGGAAGTAACTATCTATCATGGGCTATGGATATGAAAATAAATTTAAATGGTCGTGGCCTTGGTCCCGTGATTATCACACCCCCCGAAAATGCTCCAGAAATACCCCAAGTGGCAAAGTATGCGGCATTACATTTCATAAGGCACCACCTCCATCCCGATTTAAAAAATGAATATTTGATGGAGGAGGATCCACTAGCTTTATGGAACTCCCTCAAGGAGAGATATGACCAACAAAGAGCGGTTATGTTGCCGGAAGCCGAGAGAGAATGGTCTCTCATAAGGTTCCGAGGACTTTAAGTCCGTTGCGGCATATAATTCTGCCGTGCATAAAGTTAACTCCAAACCGAGATTTTGCAACAAGCAAGTTTCGGATGAAGATTTAATCGAGAAAACCTTATGCACTTTCCATCCCTCGATGAGGATATTGCAACAGACAATATCGTCAACACAAATACACGAAGTATTCCGAGCTTATATACACATTACTTCAGAGCCGAGAAGCATGATGAACTTCTCATGAAAAATCACAATGCTCGCCCAACGGGTGCCATGCCGATCCCCGAAGCACATGCTAATGCTCATTTTACTAATAAATTCGGAAACCGTAAGAGGAACTTCCGAAAATTCAAGGGAAAGTGGAAGAATAATGGTCAAAGGACCAATGGTCAATTTAAGGGGAAAGGTCATTTCAAGAAAAATGATCAAAATGACAACTCTCAAGTTTGTCAAAGGTGTGGATGTGCGAATCATCGTACAAACAAATGTCGTATTCCCAAGCACCTAGTGGATCTATACATGAAGTATGGAGGAAAAGGGAAGCAAGTTCATGGAAACAAGGCTGAAGCTCACTTCAACGCCATTGAAGACAACCCTCAAGCTAGTCCTTCTCAAAGTGCTATTGAAGAATTCAAGCCAAAGGACAACATCATCCTCGATGAAGACATGCTTGTGGACTACACCCAAGATGTTTTTGGAGACCTCAATTGATCTCCTAAACAATTGATGTCACTTAGCTACTCACATACTACGTTGTGTTATATATTGTATAACAACAAGTAGAATAAAGTCTTTTAGACTACATGTATTGTATTATGTGAATCAGACATAATATTGTAATGTATTTATATTTCGAATTTGTAATATAAATACTATGTATGTAATTTGATGAATATATGAATAAGATAAATTTATTCTAAAATATTCTCTTTCTATTTTTAGAAATTTTACGGGAAAAATCCGATGGAAGAAGAATTATGTTTAGTGGATAGTGCTACTACTAACACAATTTTAAGGGAAACAAAATACTTCCAAACTCTTACTAAGAGAAAGGAAGATGTTATGACTATAACCGGGAGTAACAAAGCAATAATTGGTTCAGGAAGAGCCACATTCACACTCCCTATGGGTACTACTATTATAATTCAGAATGCAATCTTGTATCCCGAATCAACACGTACCCTTATAAGTTTCAAAGATATCCGATCAAATGATTTCCATCTTAAAACTGTTAAGATGGATAAGAAAGAATATTTGCTTTTAACAAAAAGCGACGGATATGAGGAACAAACTCTTGAAAAATTCCCTTCATTTTCATCCGGATTATACTTTACATACATCAAACCCGTACCTTATGTTGCGTACAAAATAATTTTTCAAAATCTTGATAAATTCAAGACTTGGCATGATCGCCTTGGTCATCCTGGAATAGGTATGATGAGAAAAATTATAAGCAATTCTATTGGTCATAATTTACCAATTAAAAGATTTCCCAAGTCATCAGATTTTGTATGCACCGCATGTGCTACCGGGAAATTAATTATTAGGCCATCCTACCTCAAAGTTAAAAATGAGTCGCTTAACTTTCTTGAAAGAATTCAAGGAGATATATGTGGTCCAATACAACCTTTATCTGGACCATTTAGGTACTTTATGGTGCTAATTGATGCATCTACTAGATGGTCACATGTGTGTTTATTATCAACACGTAATCATGCCTTCGCCAAATTAATAGCTCAAATTATCAAATTAAGAGCAAATCATCCTGAACACAGGATTAAAACAATAAGAATGGACAATGCGGCTGAATTCAGTTCACGCGCATTCAATGATTATTGTATGGCCTTAGGCATTCATCTAGAACATTCTGTACCTTATGTTCATACTCAAAATGGATTGGCTGAATCTTTAATCAAAAGAGTAAAATTAATTGCTAGACCATTATTACAGAATTGCAATTTACCAACCTCTTGTTGGGGACATGCGGTTTTACACGCCGCAGATCTGATGCAAATCAGACCAACTGCATATCATGAAACTTCCCCATTTCAAATAGTACGAGGCAATCAGCCAAGTATTTCCCACCTGCGAAAATTCGGTTGCGCTGTATACGTACCGATATCACCACCGCAGCGTACCTCCATGGGCCCCCATAGAAAAATTGGAATCTATGTGGGATATAAATCTCCGTCAATTATAAAATATTTAGAACCCCTAACAGGGGACCTGTTTACAGCCCGTACGCTGATTCAATTTTTGATGAGGATCATTTCCCGGCATTAGGGGAAGAAACAAACCACAAAGAATGCCGGGAAATAGATTGGAATGTAACAGGCATCCAATCCTTAGATCCACGTACTAAAGAATCTGAATCTGAAGTTCGAGAGAATAATAGATTTGCAACACTTTGCAAATAACTTGCCGACGCATTTACCGATCACAAAGGTGTCACTAAATCATATATCCCTGCAGTCAATGCACCGGAACGAGTAGAGGTACCAAATAAAACTACTCAACTCCCAATTGCAAATAAAAGGGGAGAAATCTGGTCTCAAGGGAAAAGGCTTCTCCAAAGCCACCGCGGAAACAAAGAAAATCTATGACGGTAAATGCAAATCAACCTGAAGTTGATAGACACCAAGATGATGTTCAACATCAAGAACCTAGCATAAATGTGCACACAAATTCTATTGCTGGGACATCGAAACAACCAGACTCCGTTGTTATGGGAAATCACACGGTGCTCGAAGAAACTAATGAAATTTCCATAAACTATATCGATTCGGGAGAATCATATAATAGAAAGACTACAATTGTCGACACATATTTCTCCTCTAAAATTGCTAAAACCCTTCAACTGGATCCAGAGCCAAAATCTATGAAAGAGTGCTCGAAGCGCTCGGATTGGCCTAATTGGAAGGAGGCAATTGAGGCGGAATTGCGCTCGCTTAATAAAAGAGAGGTATTCTCTAAAGTAATACCTACTCCTCAAAAAGTCTTCCCTGTGGGAGCTAAATGGGTTTTCGTTCGAAAAGGAACGAAAATAATGAGGTGGTGAGATATAAAGCGAGACTAGTAGCACAAGGGTTTACGCAGAGACCCGGTATCGACTACGACGATACATATTCTCCTGTAATGAGTGGAATTACGTTTCGATATTTAATATCATTGGCGGTACAAATGAATTTATCAATGCGAGTTAATGGATGTAGTGACCGCATATCTATATGGGTCACTCGATGCGGATATTTATATGAAAGTCCCCGATGGACTTAAAATCCCTAATCCAAATATAAATCGCAACATGTATTGTGTAAAATTACAAAAGTCACTCTATGGCTTAAAGCGATCGGGTAAAATGTGGTATAACCGGCTTAGTGAGTTCCTTCTTCGGAAAGGATACTCAAATAATGATGATTGCCCATGCGTTTTCATTAAGAAATCCTCAAAAGGATTTTGCATCATCTCGGCTTATGTTGATGACCTCAACATCATTGGTAACGCGCAGATATATCTGTAGCACGCAATCATTTAATGACGGAGTTTGAGATGAAGGATTTGGGAAAAACCAAATTCTGCTTAGGTTTACAACTTGAGCATCTTCCCTCAGGAATACTCGTTTATCAGCCCGCATATATCCAAAAAGTTTTGGAAAAATTCAATATGGATAAATCATATCCATCCAAAACACCCATGGTCGTTAGATCCCTTGATATGGAAAAGGATCCTTTTAGACCTAAGGATGATAACAAAGAAGTATTGGGACCTGAGTTTCCATACCTTAGTGCGATAGGAGCACTAATGTACCTTGCTAATTGTACTAGGCCAGATATTGCCTTCGCAGTAAATTTACTGGCTAGACATAGTGCAGCTCCAACAAAACGCCATTGGGCTCGGAGTGAAAAATATCTTCGGGTATTTACAAGGTACCAAAGATCTTGGTTTATTCTATAAGAAGAATCAAGATATGACTTTGATCTAGCTATACTTGATGCTCGGCTATCTTTCACGATCCCCATAATGCTAGATCACAAACTGGATTTGTATTTTTATACGGTGGAATTGCTATCTCATGGAAGTCAACTAAACAGACTTTAGTAGCAACTTCCACTAACCACTCGAAATAATTGCATTATATGAAGCTTCACGTGAGTGTGTATGGCTTGCAGAGTGATTAACCATATCCAGACCTCATGCGGCATAGGTTCATTAGAATCACCAACTATTATCTATGAAGATAATGCCGCATGTGTTGCTCAAATGCATATGGGATATATTAAAAGTAATATCACAAAACATATTGCTCCAAAACTGTTTTTTCCTCATGAACTACAGAAAAATGGAGAAATTAATATTTTGCAAACAAAATCTTGTGATAATCTTGCAGATTTATTCACTAAGTCTTTACCAACGAATCGCATTTCAAAAATGCATTCATGGCATTGGTATGAGACGACTTAGAAATTTGCAAAGTTCAGGGGGAGAAATTTCCCAAAACTGAACTTAGTATTTATCATCCGATAATAATATAATGTACTATTTCCTTATGAGTTCTCCAACGGATTTCTCATAGAGGTTTAAATGATACAATTATTATACCAACGGTATATCGGATTCCTATATTATCTTTATATTTTTTCCACAGGATTTTGGAGAACATATATTTTACAAGATCAAGTTTTAAGATCAAGGTCCATCGAGATCAAGTTTTCAAGAGACCTTATGGAGAATTTCGGACATTGAAGATTTCAAAGACATCGTTTGTCCAAGGGGGAGTGTTAAGAATATATTAGCTTTAAATCTAGGCTAACTAGGCAGTTAGCATATCCATTAGGGAAACTACCTAGCAGTTAGAATATAGCGTTGTCCAAACGCTGCATGTATTGAACCGTCATTGTGTCTCTCCGAAAAGACACAAGTGTTGTAACCGACTGTAAAGGCGCCTGTTCACAGCCTATATATAGGTGAACAGTACATCAATAAAGAACACACATTTCACTTTCTATCTCTGTTTCTCTTCAGAAAAGGCATGCCTTCCCTTACCCCGCCACATCACTAGAGAAGATATTAGATATAAGTCATACAATGTATTATCTCTTACATCCATCTCTAGCAATTAATATAAATAATTAAAATTTGGTAGAAAATTTGTTTCTAAGGAAAGATATACTAGTCTAGGTTATTATCTTCATAGTGGGTAGTAACTTATATGTGGTGTTATGCATTGTATTATTTATTATGTTGTAGACTCATCTTGATTTGAGGTGTGTGATGTTATGGTAAAAGAGTATAATAAGTCCTAGTCAGCTGGCTATAAGAATTAAAATTATATATTCATGCTTAGTTGGAGGAGAGAGAGAGGAGGAGAGAGAAAAAGAGTGAGCTCTTATGCAAGAGCCAGCTCTAGCACGTGCTCTTAGTCACTTTGTGAGAGTGAAATGTGGGCCATACATTTATAAAATAGTATATGTTTATAGCTCACTATTATACATGTTGCCTCTATGTTAGCTACAGATGACATGACACATGGCTTATAGCCAGTTGCCTATACTATTAAACTTGCTCTAACATGACTAGTTACCACATCACTCTCTTTCTTCATTTATTAGCATGCCATGTCACCAAAATGACTGCTCATAGTGGGAGTAACATAGCTATTAACATCACACATCTCAAGCATTTTGGTGACTAATAAATGAAGAAAGAGAGTGATGTGGTAACTAGCTATGTTACCATAACATCACACACCTCAAGGCAAGATGAGTCTACAACATAATAAATAATACAATGCATGACACCACATATAAGTTACTACCCACTATGAAGATAATTACCTGGACTAGTAACATGTTACTAGTTTAGGTTACTCCTCACTATGACTAGTCTTAGCTAAGGGAAGATATTTTTTTTTTATTTTCTCCTCTCTAACTAAGCAAAAATCTGACGTGTCTAAGAGAAGACTAACACATGCCCTGACACGAGTAATGCAAGGACAGCCGATGTTTTTTATACGTTTGATAAGTTGAACTGTGATCCCCTTGCAATTGCATCGTCTCGTCTTGTCTCCTCTGCTGTATCGCTTTCTCATGGCCCGAGGCGCCCAGGGCGAGTTGATGGCTGGCAGGAAGCAGCTGCGTCCTGCGTTGTGATTCAGGCCGGCAATCTTGCCCATGGGTCTGGGCGCCCATGGGCACCAATGGGTCGACTATTTCACCCATTGGTCATGCCCATGGGTAACCCGATTAGTTATGGGTAGGGTATGGGCATAAGGTTGTGCCCGTGGGTAACCCGATGGGTCGCCCGATTAGTATTCATAATTAAATAAATATATATTCTATATAACAATTAGTCTTTTATTTGATGTAAATACACTTGATACCAGACACAAAAGGAAACACTTGGTTGCTAGGTAGCAAGACACTAGACCTAAACATGTTTTAAGTTTATTTTGTGCCAAAGCTAGTTCTTAGTTCCTACCGGCCCATGTAAAATACGACATGGCTTCCACGCCTTTCACTGGCACAATGCCTCACTAGCTCCTGAAGTGATTTGGATCTGTAGTCTTCCAGGTAGTACCACCCCACCAAGAGAAAAATAAATGTAGGGATAGTTGCCTATGTAAGGAATCGCAAAACCAAGTACCCGGGACTTGAGTGTGATATGTTTTTGGTTGCCTGAACGGAGTGTCTCCAGCGCGCATGTATTGTAATGGAAAATGTTTTGTAAACGACCCGATGGATTTGCAAAGCTAAGATGGTGCTATTTGATGGGTTGTCTACAGACCCGATGGGTGCCCGATTGGGTCGGGTGACCCGATGGGTGTGGGCATGGGTATGCGCTTAGACCCATGGGCAGGGTCGTGGGCACGAACCTCGCCCATTTGTTAAATGGGCATGGGTCTGAGAGAGGTCGACCCGGTCAAACCCGACCCGATTGCCAGCCTTAGTTGTGATAAATGCTGGGAGAGGATTTTTCCGTTTCATCTTTGCTCGCCTCCCTCTACCAAGATCCATCTCCTCCAAAGCTTCTTGCTCCTCGAGCTGCAAAATGCTAGGTGAGCAGTGATCAAGGTGCAGTCACCGTGCCTTGCACGTTTCTAGCAGTAGCAGGAGCCCCTCCGTCGTCTTTCGTTCCCTGCGGCGGCGGGGGCTGCAGCTCCCGGATCCGGATCCAAGCTGAAGCGAGGTAAAACATCTTGGCTAGATCCTTCCGTCGATTCATTTCTTCTGTACTTGGCTGGCGTAGCGGAGTCTTCATTGCTCATCTCGTGCCTTGCAGGTCCGGCGCCGCCCGCCTCTTTGACGGAATGTCTGAGAGGCTTATGAATGCTGCGATGAGCGGCGAGGACCGGATCAGCGCCCTCCCCGACGCGCTCCTGCTGCACACGCTGTCCTTGTTGCCGTCGGATGAGACTGTGCGGACATGCGTGCTCGCCCGCCGTTGGCAGAACCTCTGGAGGTACACTCCCAGCCTGCGCCTCGTACATGGTCTCGTCAATGGCAGTGGCAGTGGCTCAAGGTTCAGGAGCGCGGAGCATTTCGACAAGTTCGCTAGCCATCTGATCGTCCTACGGGACCGCTCACCTCTTGTCAACTGTGAGATCCAACTCTACGGTACTGGTGATCGTCAGTCATGCCCATACATCCAGGCGATCCAGCTGTGGATCCAGTATGCTCTAGCCTGCCAGGTTAAGGTGCTCCATGTCACTGACTACTGTGGCGAGGGACGCTTGCTACTCAATGTGCCTTTCATCTCCGGGCACCTGATGGCCTTACATCTTCAGAATGTTATCTTGAAATCCTCTATGGATTTCGCGAGCTGTCCGGTACTAGAGAGCCTGGAGATGCATTACTGTGACATTTACATGCGCAAGCTTTCATCCAAATCACTCAAGCGTTTGTCTATTGCGGATTGTTCCTTCCCTAATCAACCCCGCACTCGGATTTCAGTCCCAGGCCTTGTTTTTCTCCTGCTAGATGACTGTGACGCATGGACTCCTTTTCTTGAATGCATGCCATTGCTAGAAACAGCATTCATTAGGCTCGAGAGGTGTCTGGACGTATGCGATGGTGACTCTGACAACTACTGTGGTCAACACGGCTGTGATGGTTGTGGTGGTTTGGGCAGTTATCAGAGTGTGCTTCTCAATGGTTTGTCCAAGGCTATCAGTTTGGAGTTGATCGCTTCAACATATACGGTACTGTTGCACTTACTATCCCGTCTTAACTCAATGCTGCTTTTACTTGCATAGTTATAGGCTTATCCAGTGCGCCTCTTGTGCATCTTCATAGGCTTATTATCCAGTGTGCCTCTTGTTGTACTTCTATCCATTATGAGCCAGTAAACACATACTTTCACATGTTATTTCATTAGTTACCACAGCTTAACACTTGTGTACTCTACGGATTCTTTTTGAATTGTAGCTTGGAAATTAACCATGCACATTTCATTTTTTACTTCTTGAGTACTAAGACCAACGGCCAATATGTAGAATGTTAGATGAAGAGAAGCTTAGTTGGCTAGTAGTCAGATTTTTCTACATCGTTTCATTGAGACCAGAGGGTCAGGATTGCATCCCCAACCCTCCATCTTGTTATTCCTCTGAGGCTCTATCCGGCGGGGCAGTCGCAGCAGCCAACGAATAATGTGTTTCCTCTGAACCCCCTCGGACCTTGGCCTCCACCCTCCGGTGAAACATCTGACCTTAAATCTAACTCCACCTTCCTGCCAGCTCTTGCTCGAAACATGTATCGCCTCTGGCTGGGGTTGCCGAGTCCATGTCGTCCCAGGCCCCAGCTAGCCTCTGGTGCTTCCTCAGGTTAGTGGAAAGCAAGATGTTCCAGTTCCACACAAAACTAAAAGAAGCCATCAGAGAAATACATCCATGCTACCATTTGCTAACTAAAATATTTTGTTGAATTGCTTGAGTTTCTCCCTTAACATCGCGACAGATTTTATAGATTCATCCTTGAGTTCCCGTGGCTTCATGAGTTGGTGGCAGGACATGTGGTCGTGTGCCTCGGTGTGGTCACCTAGTTACTGCATCCAGCCCCAGGCCATGTGTTAACGCTATTACGCTAGTGGGTCTTCGTGTAACATGTTACCTCCCCTTATTCTTATTGTCACCTCTTAGTTGGTGCAGAATGTTTTCTTGTCAACCCATGTACTCAATGACCATGATGACAAAACTAGGTAGGGCCAGTTTTACAAGCTCATAGATGTAGGACGGGCCAACGAATCAATTTTTGTCAAGTGAGCCAAACATATGGGCTGAATAGCCTAGTGAAAACACAATTTTATCTAGGAAAGACCGGGCCGTGGCCTGGGATGGTCCCCAAGACGGTCCGCCCCTGGTTGCTGAGGATCAGGAGACATGAGGTATGGCAAAGGGAAACACTAGTTTCTACAGTTTCTTGGTTGGCTGTCCGACATGGATAGCGCTTAAACATGATTCCGTTGAGACTAGCCCGATGGATATATATTACACAATAATCAAATCAATAAGATTAAACCAACAAATTCACAACAACGAGCTTGTTTGAAAAATATGTTAATGTTTAGGGGGTTAATTTCAAAAAAATCTCCTAATCACAGTTACTAAATTATTAAATATTTATACCAATATAAAAGAGAGCTATGTTGAATGATCCTTTTATACACGTCCATAAATCCCTCATCAACTTCTCACAGTTTTAAGTCGGATTCTTAGTATTGCCTCTTAATTGCGCACTTATGGTATAATTGATTCTGAATTAGCCCCTACTATGGAAGTTTCTCAAATTCTTGTTAAAAGGGAACTTGTGGAGAAGGAAGCTACTGACTGTCCTTACTATCTGATTTACCCTCTAGCCTTAAGTACAGCGTCTGCACCGAATCACTGGGAATGATTAAAGCCCCGGCTGGGGTCCGGGTAGCAGAACCAACAGAGGGCCAAGGAATCGAAGAACCGTCGGTTGTCCGAGAGGACATACTCCAACTTATGGTTTAGGGCACATTACCCTTACCGCGGACAAACAGATGTCGAGGCAGCATCTTCCCTTTCTCTCTACCTCTTTATTCACAGCTTTTGGTTCCTGAATTAACCTTGTTTAGTGCACCGTGATTACTTTCCCACACAAGTGTTTTACGAGGAAAAACTAATAATTCATGATGTATGCATTTAAATTTTATACGTGGTTTTTCCTACATAGAATATTTATATTTGTAACGCAATGTACACTTCTAGAAACTGGCATTAAACATGCTAGTCTACCCAAAAGTCCTACTTTCCTCCATTGTTTCATCTGATAACCTGAAAATTTAGAGCTTGAGAGTTTTCCTAATTCTTATGTAATTTCTTCAGTATATCTTCAGAAGGGATGTGGAATGGAGCTCCATGTTTGGCAGGTTGAAGACTCTCTTACTCAATGAGTGGTGTGCAGTTAATGACCTACATTCACTAGTTTGTATTCTCCGATGCTCACCGATGCTTGAGAAGCTCACTCTTCAGCTTTTTAACGATAGGGTACATGTTCTGGATATATATAATACAGCTGTATTGTTGAAGGTATAATGATGTTCTATCAATTTTACTAAGATGTTTTGTATCTTACAGGACACTGTTAGCGCAATAAGGATGGAAGGAAACCATGATCCAATAGAACAATCATTTGTGTGTGCGCATCTTAGGGTAGCTAAAATTGAATGTCTGGAGCTCGATGAGATGGTTCGCCAAATTTGGAATATCTTGAGGACGTGTGGCGTACATCCTGAGAATATTAGCATCAAGACCAAACAGTCAGGTTTAAAACGTAAGTTAACTATTGTCATTAGTCATGCTTGGTCCTTCAGCTCTACTTGTTCTAATTCAAATAATGAACCATTTTCTAACCTTTTTGTTCTAGGATATCTGTTGTAAGTACATACCACCTAGTATGTGTCATACCCTTTACTTGCGCATCCATATGAAAGCCTCATTATCCATTATATTATTATATAACTTGTTGCAAGCTGGTGGAGTATACCGTGGCTGTTATGCTTTCACCAAAGTTTATTTATATACAGTTATGGTGGCTATAAAGTTCGAATTATCACTTTATCAATGCCAAATCATTTGGTTTTGATCTTATTACCTCTTATCAATTTTTTAAAATAGTTTGGTTGACTACTCTTAGTCTATTAGAGAAATGGCAATACCTTAGTGTTGCCCTTCAGAGGCTACATACTCTGATAGTTAGTCAAAAGTTTTTCTTTACTCCTTGTTGGTAAGTATTCTGGTCAAGTTGCATGTAAATAAATTCGTCCTCTACCTCAAATTGCCCACCAAGAAATTCCTGTCTATATCAATGAGGATCTCAGAACCAAAATTACTATGCCATTTCATGCTTGTGCAGGCTTCACCATTGAGAAGCTTCTGTGGTAGTTGCTTCCATCCAATGCAACACCAGATGCGACTCCTTCAACCACTGGTGGGGATGAATTGTCTGGTTCACGTTGCCATCGTAAACTTCTGTGTCTGTCTAAAGTGCCTCTAATGATGGCGTAGTTGACATTTATCGCTATGTTTAATATCTCGGTTTCGTATTGTTTGGTCATCGCTGGAAAATTTGGCTGTTTAATGTTCAGTACAACTCAGCAGAACAGTTTCGAGCTTGGTTAAGTGGTAACGTGGCAGAATATAACTGAGACCTGTAGTATCTTATGTATTGTGACCTTATTTATGTTAGTTCCATTTAATAAGTTAATGGAGCTTACTACTCGAGATGCTGGACATTTCCTGATGCTAAATTGCTGAATCGTGCTTTGAACAGTCTTCCGAGGTGTTCTTCTCTCCAGACAATTTGGTCTACGTGAGCAATTTTCATGATTGGCTAATTGTTGGTTATACCATATAGCCTGTGCAGTTCGCCATTTGTAGAAACAGCAGGGATTTGAAAATGACCAAAATTTGTTTATGCTTCATGTCGTGGGAACTATGCCCATGTCAAAAGCAACATTTATCTACAATGGGATGGAGTTGTACAGCTTACTGCAAATGCACGTGGACATTGTTAGTAGGTTATCAGAACGTGAGAGGGCGTTTACAACATCTATATCCATGCAAGAAGCCCGAACCCCCTCCTCTCCCAAACCCCTCCCGAACCCTAACCGCCGCTGCCGGTAGCGCCGCCGGGGCAAAGTCCCTCGGGGCGTGGCGGGGCGGGGGCCTTTCCTCGCCGACGTGGGGGACGGCGGATGGGCTCTCCCCTCCTCGACGCACGCGGCGGCGGCCGGCGCGGATGGTGATGGGCGGCGGTGGCTCTTGCGCTGCGGCCCCCCTCCCCTCCCGTAGGCTTCCAACCGCAGCACATCGGCAGAGGCTGGTGGTGGGCGGCGGCCAGGCCCTCGGTCTGCGCCATGCTCCCCCCCGCCTCTCGTCGGTGCGTGGAGGCGATTTCGGACTTCTTCCGCGTCACGAGGGCGCCTGGGGCAGCAGCCTTGGGTTCGATGGAGGAGGTGGCTCTCTTCTACGCCGGAGAGGGTCAGCCTGTGGTTGGTGGTGGTGGATCTTTTGATCTATCACCGCGATCCGGTGGCGAGATGGAGGGGCATGGAAGCCGGCGATGTTGTCGCCGGTGGAGGGTTGGATTGGCCAGCCCGGGATGGTCGCCGACGTGGGGTTCCGACCTGTATAAAGGCGGCGGTCCTAGGGCCTCTCTTGCGTGAAGAGGAGGACCTACCGGAGGCCTGGACTCGTGATCTAGCCGGTGGGTTGAGTTCCGGAAGGCTCCGCCGGCGAATGTAACAGTGCTTTGCCTGGAGTTTGCTGGATCAGAGGTATTCGGTCGTGCGCACCCATGCTTTTATTCCGACCGATTGGTTCTGGAGGGAGCGGCGCGAAGCTCTTTTTTGTGTTGACATCAAGTGACTATGGATCCATGATGAAAGTCGGAAGAAGAGAATTTCATGAAGGCCGGAGAGGAGGACTAGCTAAGGGAGGTTCAAGTCTCCGCGATGTTGAGAGATTTGCTTGGTGTTCCGGGCTTCACAGCAGCGGTATGAAAGTGGGGGTGACAACACAGGTGAAGTGCATAGTTCTACCTTTCAGGGTGAAAACCTAAGGTCTGGCCTTAACTGGTTGTGTCTGGCAATGGTCTCGGTGGAGGTATTGTTTTGAGAGCGGGGACTATCTTCAGGGTGAAAACCTAAGATCTTTGATCGGACGACGACGGTGTTTGAGCACTGTTCCCTTCTTGGAGGCGTCGTTTTTTGGAGAGTCTGTAATTCAGGTGTTGTCTTGGCGGTGGATGTATTGCTGTTGTTAGGCCCGAGATACTGTAGCGGGATTTTTGTTTCTTAGTTTTCTTTTCTTTTTTTGGCTGTGTGCATCTGTAGTGCCATTAGGGTGGTGCGTTGTTGCAGAGGCTGGGTGTAATTGGTATCTTCTTGATATTAATATATTCCCTTTATAAAAAAATCAGACCGTGAGAAATGCCTTTTTATGATCTTAACTAGACGAAGCAGATTTGAGCGGTATAAATGCTGAAAGCTCTGGCTTTCGAAACCAAAGAGTAGAAGAGCTAAACAACAGCTGGGAATGCCCATTCGCAGTTCTGTGTTGGCAATATCTCCGCTCTCGGGGTTTATTCTAGCTAAAGGCTTCATTGTCAGTCTTAAGCAGGCAATTGCGAAGCCGTTCTGTCTGGAGATCATTATGTTGATATGGTGGGATTACCAGGATTGATTTCTGATAGGATTCGTAGCATAGAAAACAAAAAATTTCCTACCGCAAGAACGAATAACAAGCCAAGATCCAATTTAGAAGATGGTAGCACCGAGAAGATCATGAGACTAACTCTCGAAGATTTTCAAAGCCTACGAGATTAGATCTCGTTGTTGCTGTAGTCGATCACTTGCCGCTTTCGAAAGCGTGTAGAAGATCTTGACGGTGCTACAGTCGGGCAGCACCTCCGTACTCGGTCACACGTTCGGTGTCGATGACGACGTCCTTCTCCCCGTCCCAGCGGGCAGCGGAAGTAGTAGATCCTCCTCAGAATTCCGACAGCATGACGGTGTGGTGTCGGTGGTGGTGGAGATCTCCGGCAGGGCTTCGCCTAAGCGCTGTGGAAGAAGATGGAGGAGGAGAGAGGCTAGGGTTTGGGAGAGAGGGGGTGGCTAGGGGCGCCGGCCAGAGGGCCCCTTTGGTGGTGCGGCCAGGTCTAGTCTGCCCCCTCCCTATCCTCCTCATTATATAGGTGGAAGCCCTAAGGCTTTGCCCAAAAGTTCGAATAACACCCCAATTCAAAACTTCATATGGACGAAACCTAGCGGGACAGGGACTTCTCCCTTTCCCCCTTTTCTTGGCCGGCCAAGGAGGTGGAGTCCACCATGGAGTCCACCCTCCCACTTGGTTGGCTGGTTTGGGTTGGTGGAGTCCAATCGGGACTCCACCTTTCATGGTGATTTCTTCCGGAAAGTTCTAGAACATTCTAGCGCCTTCCATAAATGCACCGGATTATTTCCAAACTTGGAAAGTGACTTCCTATATATGAATCTTATTCTCCGGACCATTCCGGACATCCTCGTGATATCCTGGATCCCATCCGAGACTCCGAACAAACATTCGAACTCCATTCCATATTTCATATCTACTTAAAACGACATCAAACCTTAAGTGTGTCACCCTACGGTTCGAGAACTATGCGGACATGATCGAGACTCCTCTCTGATCAATAACTAATAGCGGGACCTTGAGATCCATAATAGCTCCCACATATTCAAAGATGACTTAGTGATCGATTGAACCATTTACATACGATACCGATTCCCTTTGTCACGCGATACTCTACTTGTCCGAGGTTCGATCATCGGTATCTCCATACCTTGTTCAACCTCGTCACCGACAAGTACTCTTTACTCGTACCTTGGCATGTCATCTCTTGTGACCTAGTCACATGCTTGCAAGCTAATCAGACGACATTCCACCGAGAGGGCCCAGAGTATATCTATCCGTCATCGGGATGGACAAATCCCACTCTTGATCCATATGCCTCAACTCACACTTTCCGAATACTTAATCCCATCTTTATAACCACCCATTTACGCAGTGGCGTTTGATGTAATCAAAGTACCCTTCCGGTATAAGTGATTTACATGATCTCATGGTCGAAGGACTAGGTAACTATGTATCGAAAGCTTATAGCAAATTGAACTTAATGACGTGATCTTTATGCTACGCTTATTTGGGTGTGTCCATTATATCATTCATCTAATGACATAACCTTGTTATTAATAACATCCAATGTTCATGATCACGAAACTATGATCATCTATTAATCAACAAGCTAGTTATACAAGAGGCTTACTAGGGACTCCTTGTTGTTTACATAACACACATGTATCAATGTTTCAGTTAATACAATTATAGCATGGTATGCAAACATTTATCATGAACACTAAGATATAACAATAACTATTTTATTATTGCCTCTAGGGCATATCTCCAACAAGGTAAAGGCTTGTCTTCCAATCTATATCGCTGTCGAAAGAAATTTAAGGAAGGTATGTCCTTGTTGTTGCACAAGGCCACTAGGTAAGCTTATGGAGGTCTCAAGCCATGGGTAGTGTTAGAGTATACGTACGGTTTATGTAATCTAGGATAGACCGTATCTTGTTTTGTACTCCAAGATGATCCCTGTACGCCTATATATACTCGTCCATCAAGCTCAATAACACATTCAACATATTCCGCCAATCTCTCCTCTCTCTATCGTTCTACATGGTATCAGAGCGGCACGCTCCTTGACCTAGCCTCCACACAAGCTTCCGTACCGCCCTCGGGGAGGTCGATCTCCATGACCAACTTCGGGGGCTGCGTAACACGTATGAGGGTTCTTTCGCCGATCGGTTGATCGGCTGCCCTCGCGTCTTTTTTTTCCGATCTTCAGATTGGTTTTCTTTTTTATCCACTGGTCGCTCGACCGGCGTTTTCTTTTTTGGTTTTACCGATCACAGAGGATTGAGTGCCCATCGCAGTCGTCCACCTGCGCCTCTACTACAACCTCGGTGTCGACTGCACCGGCCATATTCATCAACCGCGTGGCGCGGCCGCACGCGTCACACACGGGACGCTTACGTGCGATGCAGCAGGCTGTCTCGCCCGCGTGGTCTCCATCGCTGGTCCGTCTTCGCCGTCATTGCCCGGGACATCACCGACAACATCGCCAACGGCTCCGATCTACGGCACGTCGTCCACGCCATGGCACATGTAGCGCTGCCGTCGGTTGATCAACAGACCCCGCGCACGTCTCCGCCAAGCACGTCCCCGAGCACGCGCCTACCTCCGATTGAGCATCAGGCTGCCGCTGCGTTGCCCCTTCGGGCCGCAGCACCGCCGCCTTTGGTCCACGCTACCGGCCTCCGACGTGCCTTCCGAGGCGTGTACGTCGCTGGTGGTCTCCCGCCGCTGCACCGACTCGCGCCCTGGAGCTACGCCGGTCCCTCGGGCCGAGACGTCGCCGCACGCAGTCTACTTCGCCTTCCCCGCGCACCGGCATCCCATGCAACCCTCGCGGCGCCTCCCTTAGCGCGCTGCGCCACCGTCAGCGCAAGGTCTACGTCATGCCGTCGGGTTCTTCCTCACCTACTTCGAGTACCACCGCCGCAGCTCCACAGGTAACCTGCATGCCTCGCCGACCACCTCTACAGTCTAGGCATCTAGCATGGCCACTCCTGGCCGCCACTGATTTCGCCGCCTTGTACATCTCCGTCCACCACGACCTCGTCGCCATAGTCATTGTCTCGTCCTTGACTACTTCATCTACTCCGACAACCGCGGACTGCATCGGCACCTCTCCCTCTTGGCCGCTCTGCGTCTCGCCACCGCTCTGGAGGCCTCCTCTACTGGTCCCCCTGACACTGGCGCACGGCCCATGATGGTCCCTGCCCTCGCACGCCCGGTATTGGCAACACCGGTATGTGCCTTCGTCCCCGGCGCGTCACCGGGCCTGGCAAGCTCGGATCGGCGCCTCGTCCTCATCGGCTTCGTCTTGCGTACTCGGTTCTGGGAAAACCGGAGTATGCCTTCGTCTCCGACGTGCACCCAGTTCTGGCAAAACTAGGGCAGCACCTCGTCCTCGATGGCTCCGACTGCATCGACTTCGGCATCGACACCCTCTTCGACGATTGCCTCGACGTGTCTCCGTCACTCTCCTCGCGCACTATGCGCTTGCGGCTTCATGTGCGGCTACCTCGACACCGGCACCCGACCACGACATCGACCACGGCATCCCCTCGCGCGGCCACCCGGAACAAGGCTGCAGCACCCACGCTCTTGGCTACCTCGACATCGGCACAAAGGGCTATCACCTCGCATGAGCACCTCGGCTTCTTCTACAGTCCAAGCATCCGCGACGCGACACCGTCCACGATGTTCCCGCTACGACTGCGGGGGAGTGTCATCCTTCTGGGGTCCACTTCGGTTTATCTCCAGTCTGACCGTCCACGTCATTCATATTGTTCACGATGCACCCGCTACGACTGCGGGGGAATGTTAGAGTATACGTACGGTTTAGGTAATCTAGGATAGAGATAGATCTCGTGTCTTATCTTGCACTCCAAGATGATCCCTGTACGGCTATATATACTCGCCTATGAGGCTCAATAATACATCCAACATATTCCGCCAATCTCTCCTCTCTTTATCGTTCTACAGGTAGAATTCTAGTTCTTCTGTTTTTGTTGTTCTGTTTTGCTTCAGGGCTAATCTCTCTATATTGTATCATACTCTTTTTTATGAAAAAATTATAAAAATAGCAGTTGGGAAACCTAGTGTACAACTTAAAAAAAAAGCTCTTCAGGGCTTGTTCATGATACAATATAGTGAGTTTTCTATAAAAAAAAATTGAGGTTGTACAGTAGGTTTCCCAACTGCTATTTTTATAAATTTCATAAAATGAGTATGATACAATATAGAGAGATTAGCCCTGAAGCAAAACAGAACAACAAAAACGGAAGAACTAGAATTCTACCCATTCCTTGAGACCTCCATAAGCTTTCCTAGTGGCCCTGTGCAACATCAAGGACCTATCTTCCTTAAATATCTTTCGTCAGCGATATATATTGGAAGACAAGCCTATATTATAAATTTTAGAAGAAAATTATAAGGGGTAGTTCATGCCTTCAGGGTTAATCTCTATATTGTATCATACTCTTTTTTATGAAAAAATTTAGGCATGAAACTTAAGGGAATTTAGGTATGGTCTTGTTTTGAGATGGTCTAAAATTGTACAATAAAGAGTTGAAAATTATAAAATTGTACAATAAACCTAAATTTGGCACCATCCCTTCGCCCTCGATGGACGACAATGGCGGCGGGAGATGCTCCGGTCATGCCCGGGGAGGCTGTGGAGGAGACCAAAAACAGAGGTTTCGAGAGAGACCTAGGAAAGAAACAAGAATAGGAGCTCACAACCAGTTTGAAAGTAATGTATACTGTATTTTTCAATCCAAGACTCTTTTGCAAGGTGAGAGCATCTCTGACACATGATAGAATCGGACCTGACAACCAGTTTGAAAGTAATGTATACTGTATTTTTTTAATCCAAGACTCTTTTGCAAGGTGAGAGCATCTCTGACACATGATGCAAAACACGAACGTATAGGAAACGGAGGAAGAAAAAAGACAGCACCAACACATGCCCTATAACAAAATTGTGGGCTTCATTTCGCCTTCCCGAGTGACAAGGTATCGACTTGTCAATGCCTACAAGTTATATACTAGGGTTTCGTGAAAAGTAGAGGGCAAGTAAATCTTGAGGGTTTCAGCCGGAAAAGTACTCGACTGCTAGAAAACTAGGGTTACGTTGACAATGAATCGATCCTGTCTTTCTCCCTCGACTCCCCTTTATATAGGAGGCGGAGCCGAGGGTTTCGTGATGTACAAGTTACAAACATCGGGATACACTTTGAGTTCATCCCGTAATAGTTACAAGTCCTTATTCCTAATACAACTCTATCTTTCCAAACCGACACTTAATTGGGCTTCTGGGCTTCATATTCTTCGAGTCATGGGCCTTCAGTAAACCCCGGGTACCTTCTTCGGCAGGCCCATTGGGGATGCCTATGTCAGTAGCCCCCGAGATTTTACTTGAATTGAAGAATCAAGTAAAATCTCCATCATTACAATTAACACATGATTTCTTCGAGTCACTAAGTAATTTTCATAATAAAATAATCATGTATTGTACATGGATAATGGTAGATGGGGCTGGTTCATCTTACGGATCAGGTACCAGTTAACTGCTCTCGTGGCAATCCAGCAAAAACCTACTTCAAGATCACGTCCCTGGACATGATCTCGGTATACTGGCGTAATTCAACATGTGCCGCTTAAGGTCTTACCATATGCCGAACTCCAGTCGTATTTTATCGGGTACCTAACACGTCCGTTAGGATTTTTCTTCGCATCTGTTGATACGAAAAAAAGTAGCAGAGCGCATTCGTGTGCGATACCACGCCACGCAGGACGGATCCCGGGGTCTTACCTTCGTAAAGTATTACGACATTCAGAGATTTAACCGCGATTGAGGCGCTCTGAGAATATATTGTCGAGTGCCTTTTTCAGCTGCTGGAATAGCACATTTATTCGAGTCATATGATGATTTTTTTTATCTTGACCTCCCGATGGGAGTATATGAAGAGTTATATCATAACTCGAAATATATTCACTTTGACTCCTTCAGTTTCATCGGGTACGCGACCAGTGTTCCCGATGGGAGTAGCCCCCGAGGCTACAGCCAAGTGCTTGTACTTGTTTGTAGGCTCACCCTTTTATCATCCTGTCGCTATATTCTCAATTCTCCTACTTTTTCCATCTTTATCGGGTGCGCGACCAGCGCTCCCGATGGGAGTAGCCCCCGAGGCTACAGTCAAGTATTTTATTCTTGGTTGTAGGCTCAATTTTGTAACCTCTCCGAACCACCATTTATTTTTTTCCTTTATGCCATCCTCTTATCAGAAGAAAAAACTTCGGGTAAGAGTAGCCCCCGAGCGTTTGAACAAATATAAGTATTTTATCAAAGGCTCTCAAAGTTTCTCCTATTTGAATCTTCAACAGTTCTTCTACCGCTATTTTGAAATACTTATTCGAGATTTTCCAATGATTACGTCAATACTGACGATAGCCACGAACTCTGTATTGGGAAGGCGTGAATCCTGTCACTTCGCTGACATATGGGCCCAAAACTCTGCGTCGTTGGACACGTTATGCAAGTGGGGGACACACGTCCTCCGCTTTTTCCAGCACGCCTGTCCAGTAACTTCACAGTAAATATACGATTATACCCTCAATAACATGTGTCAGGCATTGAATTCATTTCCTTTTTATCCAACGGTGCGACGGATCGCTTTCTTGGTATAAATAATCTTCCTCTTCCTCAATATTTCCCTTCGCTGCGCTGTTCAACTTTTCCCCCTCTCTGCAAAAGCTCCATTGCCGTCCCCCAAGCTCGTTGTGCTTCTTCTCATCTCCATTCTCCTCCACCACCTATTTGAATGCCACCGCGCACCAAGCTCCTCAGGCACACCGCTCCAGGAACCACCATGTTGACAGAGGAGGCGGAGATCTCTGGATGGGAGAGATCCAAGATCTCAAACCAAGACGTGAGCGCCCTCAAGAAGCTTGGGCTAATGAAGAAAGAAGGGGCGCTGATCTTTCCTGGGGATGAAAGCTTCCCTACTCCTCGCATCGGATACCGGGTAACATTCATCGACCACCTCATCAGCGGCCTTTCCACCCCCATTCATGAGTTCCTTCGTGGATTGCTATTCATTTATGGGATTCAACTTCATCATCTGACTCCCAACGCCATCCTCCACATTTCCATCTTCATCACCCTGTGTGAATGCTTTCTCGGGACCCATCCTCATTGGGGCCTGTGGAAACGCATCTTCTATCTTCGCCGCAACAGCTCTCGCAACATCGCCTACAATGTCGGCGGTGTTGTTATCTGCATCCGTTCCGACATCGACTACTTCGACGTTAAATTCCCCGACTCCGTCCAGGGGTGGCGCAAGAGATGGATATACATCCAAGAGGAGCAAAACAACTCTCAAGAATACAACATTTCTCCCTTTGATGGTACCGCAAAAATCCTCCGACGCCGTTCTTGGGACGCTGAAGTCACTGCCGAACAAAAATTGGCTACCGATGCTCTGATGAAGCGCATTCATGAACTTCAGAACACCCACGGTAAGGAACTGTCAGGTGTTCAAATTACCGCGCACTTCCTTAGGATCAGGGTGCAGCCTCTGCAGGCTCGCAAAAACCCCCTCTGGATGTATACTGGTGAGGAAGATGTTGATCGCTTTTCCAAGGATCTCTCTGTGAAAGATCTGGAAAAGCTGGTCCGACGCTTTACCTCGTTGAGCAAAAAACATAGTGTTCCATCCTCCTGCCGCGTGACGCCGTACAGCAGCAACCACGTGCTCCCCGAAGTAAGTGGTTTCTCTCTCGAGTTGTACTACTATTTTTCGACTTGCTATCTTATTACCTTACACCTTGGTTTTTATTTGTGTTTTGTTCGACAGAACCATCAAACTTTCACTTCTCTTCCTCCCTCCCTGAAGGTGGCGAGGTAGAGGAGCGAGCCGTCGTTACCGACGATTCTTAGGAACCCTCTCGTCCTGAGAGTGAAGTCGCAGGATCTCACAAATCCGCGGCTTCCTCCGAAAAAGAGACTAACTCAGAAGCTTCTGAATCAACACACTCTCCTTCCTCTGGTGTTTCTCCAAACAACAAGAGGAAGCGGGATGAAGTCGAAGATTCTGGCACTTCTAAACCCATTGGGTCACCTGCCAAGGAAACTCCTCCCGAAGGAGAGGGTGGCTTCTGCTCTTATGATGACGCTATCATTAGCTCGTAAGTTACGCTGCTTCCTATTTTTTGTACATTTCTTGTGAATGTTCTCATGTTTATTTGTTGACAGTGGCGAAGAAGAAGAAGAACCCGCTGCCAATGTGACGGCTCCAACGAGCACATCAAATACCGTAGCTCTTTCGGAAGCACGCCGTGCTGCTGAGGAAACCTCGCCTCCTCATCATCAAGATTTGGAAATGTCGACTCCTGTTGCCAGCCCCCGAGCCTCTTCGCCGAAAAGACCAAGGATTGGGCTTGGATAGAGCCACGACTTTGTCGCCGGGAGTTCCACGACTCCTCCATTGGATGATGTAAGTATTTTTGCGGCTATCTTTTTTTTACCACTTGCCGAGTTTTTCACTTCTGAACCTATCTCCCGACTTTCTTTTTACAACCTCTAATGAAACATTTCATCAATCTCGGTACTCAATTCATTGGGTACCGTGATACTGTCGAAGATTTGAAAGGTGAACCTTGCTTGCTACGGATGAACTATATTTATTTTTCCTGCGATAGCCTATATTGTACTTTGACTTTAAATTCCTGCATCGTCTCCTTCTGTCAGAGGCTCTCGACCAAGGCAACAAACATGTTGATGATTTTTCTCTTAAGCTTGAGCAATGTGAGAAAAATCGCAAGAAGGCTGAGCAAGACGCTGCTTCTGTTGGGGATCTTCGCAAGAGGCTCCACCATGCTGAAAATGCTTTAAGCGAGAAGATGACTCAACAGATTGCGCGTGAAGAGGCCATCATAGGTCGCTTAGAGTCGCAGAACCGACGCTTTGTCAGTAAGTTCCCTGTCCTCAATTTTTTTAAACATCTTCTAAGATCGATTGTCTCCCGTGCATATTTGGACGAACCCGAATCTTGCTCCAGCAGGAAAGATGGGTGAAGATTTCACCATTCATGAAGCCGAGGAAGACCATCTTCTCGACACCCTCTAGATCCTCGAGCTTCATGGGGATTTGGCGCGCAAAAACATTTCCGATGCGCGAGGTGCGTTCACACGCCTCTTCCCCTATTTCTTCCCGAAACAGACGCAGCCGATGATTTTTTCCGAGCTTACCAGGCGCTTCCTGCCTAAGGAGGATCTTGGATTGGCTTTTCGGCAAGAAAATTTGAAGGTTGGAGTCGAAGGGACCATAGCCCTGGTTGCCGAGAGTCAGCAAAATTTCGACTGGGCGAAGCCTGGCGAAACAAAGGCAATCAACAAGGAGAAGTGGAAGTCCTTGGTGAAGGCTGCCAAGCCGCACTCGAAGAAGATTCTTTCCTTCCTGGGATACAAGCCAGCTGCTTCAGCCAGTACCGCCAAGCTGGAGGTCAAGTAGACCAACTTATCCCTCCGTTCTTTTTTCTCTTGTGGTAGTTGTCGATATCTATATGATATGCGACTGCTTTTGCTGACTCAATAGGAGTCGACCTTTTGTAATGGCCCCCGACTTATGTAAATATTTCAATTTATGAATGAAAAGGAAGGAATCCTTGTGTGGTAATTGATATCGACCTTTTCTTTTCTTCCAGTTGGTGTTTGATAATTACTCTAAAACTGCTGGACCGTCATCTGCTTCTCCTGCCACTTCTCGCTCTAAACGGACAGCTGGCGATGTTTTGCTGGATGACTCCTCATCTTTGAACCCGGATCAACTAGAATTAGTCGAACTTCGACAACAACTCCAGGCCATGAAGAAGCAATCCATTATTGTCATGGACCAATCCCGCAAATCTTCCGAGCAGGAGAAAATAGCTCTTCAGCAGGCTCAAGAAGCCTTAGACTTGAAAGAATCTACGGTTGCCGAAGCTTTACAGGCTACTTCTCGAGAAAATTATATGCTTGACCTACTGAATGATGCAAACCTGGATATGGCGGGTAAGTCTCATCTCTTGTATTCTTCTGTTTGCTATCCGTATGTACTCTTTTGCAAACCTAATTGTATCCTTTGACATGTTTAGGCTCCTTTTTGGATGCTGCTGCCGAGGATCAACGTGTTGATGCGAGGTCCGAGGTTCTTATTCGACTTGCTCTGCAGAACAACGCCAATTTTTGGGCTACCCCAGACCGAACCCAACAAATTGTGCGATTCCAAAATCGTGCTGCTCAGGTTCGAGAATATCTCGACTTCTGCACAATGACTTTGGCCATGTTTTACAATGCCATGTTTCCTCGGAACATTCGGCCCAAAACTCTTCCTGACTTGATGGATAAATTCAAGAGTGTTCATCGAATCCATGGTTTTGTGAAGGCCCAGTTAATGGCTGGTGCTAGATTTGCTATGATCATGCTGCAGATCTGCTACCCGAAATTGGACATGTCCAACATTGTTGATCTTTGTCATGCCAGATTGAGGAAACGGAGAAGGAACATCGACATGATCAATGACGTGGTGACTCCCGTGGCTGAAAAGATGATTGAAGATCTTCTTCGGATGGACGCTGCTTACTTTACTGAGAACCATTATGCCGATTCCATGGGTGCTTCTGTAGAGGATGAAAGGATAAACATAGACGACCTGAGAAAAGATGATTGGAGATTTTTTCCCTTCTGCCGAGTTTTTTCCTGAAATAAAGGCGAGATCTTGTATATATTGCGAGAACTATGTATAGTCAAAACAAGTTGTGTTTATTTTTTCTCCTCCTTTAGCCCCCGAGTATTTCGGTAGGCATATGTATGTTTGTTGCTTGCGACTTGTTTAGACCAAAACAGATGAGTTGTAAGTTATATGTTGTAAGGATCGAGTATTATATTGTTCAATCTGCGGGTTGTAAGCCCCCGAGCCTGTCGAAGAAAAAGATGTATATCACCAATATCTTTACTATATTGCAGCATCGCGAGCCCACCTCATTAAAAACCTTTCAGCCCCACTCGGTGCCCTGAAAGGAAAAGAGTGCGTCTGAAAACTCGCGAGCTTTTCAGTACATTGTATGTTTACATGTATAACTCTATTTTGAGTTATGCGTAAAAAGGCCGAAGCCGCGCCACGTTCCAGGGGTTTGGTTTTGCGACCCCTGTCTTCTTGTCCTTTATTCTGTATGCTCCTCATGCGATCACTTTGGTGACGATGTATGGGCCTACCCATGGTGACTCGAATTTTTCATGGCTATCCTACGTAAGCCGAAGAACCAGGTCGCCAACTTGGAAAGACCTTGGTCGCAAACATCGACTGTGGTAGTTTTTCAAGTCCTGCTGATACTTGGTGAATCTTGACAATACCTCATCTCTAGCTTTGTCGAGTGCATCAACATCGTCTTCCAGTGCTTTTCTCGAAGTTTCTTCATCATATTCCGCCACTCTCGGAGAATTGTGTTCTATTTCTATCGGGAGCACCGCCTCAGCTCCATGGACCAGGAAGAATGGAGTTTCTTGTGTTGCTGTATTGGGTGTCGTTCGTATACTCCATAGCACGCTAGGCAACTCTTCTGGCCAGGTGTGTCGAGCTTTTTCTAGTGGTGTTAGCAGCCGTTTCTTGATACCGTTGCAGATGATGCCGTTTGCTTTTTCGACTTGGCCATTGGTTTGCGGGTGCGCCACCGATGCGAAGTGTAATTTGATGCCTACCTCCGCACAATATGCTTTGAATTCCTTGGAGGTGAAGTTGCTGCCGTTGTCCGTGATGATGCTATGAGGAACACCGAATCGAAAAACTATGCCCTTGATGAAGCTTGCCACCGATGCTGCATCAGCCGATGTTACTGGTGCTGCCTCAATCCACTTGTTAAATTTGGCGACAGCCACGAGCATATACACGTATCCTCCTAGCCAAGCCTTATGCAACTTCCCCACCATGTCGAGACCCCATTATGCGAAAGGCCACGACAAAGGTATTGGCATCAACTCGGCTGCCGGAGAATGAGGTTTTGCCGCAAACCTTTGGCAAGCATCACAAGTACGCACTTTATCTTTCGCGTCTTCTACTGCAGTTAGCCAATAAAAACCAGCCCTGAACACTTTGGCTGCTATTGCTCGGCTGCTCGCGTGGTGGCCACATACTCCTTCGTGTACATCCTTCAGTATTACTCTTCCTTCTTCGGGTGTTACGCACCTTTGCAAAACTCTCGATATACTTCGTTTGTACAGCTCTCCCTTGATCACAGTGAATGCTTTAGATCGTCGAATAACTCGCCTTGCTTCTAACGGATCTTCGGGTATCTCTTTCCTTAAGATATATGCTACGTAAACTTGCATCCAATGAATTTGTACCATCATAACCTCATGTGATTCTTCGTCATCTTCAGATGTGTTCGTTTCTGGGGCTGCTGGAGCCCCCGAGTCCTTCTCAAGCTTTTCCTTGTTCTTCGACTGCTTTGGTGCTTTCTTCGCCTTGGTTGATCTCTCAGTTATTTCCTCCCAAAATACGCCCGGTGGTATTGCTAAGCATTGTGACCCAATGTTTGCCAAAACACCGGCTTCATCGTTGCCGAGTCTGCTAATATGGTTCACTTCGCATCCATCAAAGAGTTTGTCGAGTTCATTGTATACCTCTTTGTATGCTATCATGCTATCGTTGACTGCATCACACTGGTTCATCACCTGTTGAGCCACCAGTTGGGAATCGCCAAAGATTTTTAGTCGGGTTGCACCACACGCCTTCGCCATCTTCATTCCGTGTATGAGCGCTTCATACTCTGCCTCATTATTAGATGCATTAGGGAACATCATCCGCAAAACATACTTCAGTTTGTCACCTTGGGGTGATACTAATACCACGCCTGCTCCAGCTCCTTCTACTCTTTTGGATCCGTCGAAATTCATGGTCCAAGTACTCGACAAATCAGGGGGTCCCGTATTTTGTAACTCCATCCACTCTGCGACAAATTCTGGCAAGATTTGTGACTTTATTGCTTTTCTTTTTTCATACGTGATGTCCCGAGGGGAAAGCTCTATTCCCCAAAGGGAGACACGCCCCGTGGCTTCTGTATTGTTCAAAATATTGGAGAAAGGTGCCTCGTTGACAACTACTATCGGGTGTGCCAAAAAGTAATGTCGCAACTTTCTTGCCGTTGTAAACATGCCATATGCCAGCTTCTCATATTGCGGGTAACGTTGCTTAGATGGTGATAAAACTTCACTGATGAAGTACACCGGACGTTGAACTCCATGGATTTTCCCTTCTTCTTCTCTTTCCACCACAAGGACCCTGCTCACCACCTGGGGTGTGGCTGCAATATATAATAGGAGAGGTGCTTTGTCTTTTGGAGCCACCAGTATTGGGGGTGTCGAAATTGTTCGCTTGAGATCCTCAAAAGCTCTGTCTGCTTCTTCGTTCCACTCAAACTTTTCCCCTTGCTTGATCCTAGCCTGGCGACGAATCTGCTTAAAGCCGCGACTCACCCAGTTAGCTGGTGTATTTCCTTGAGCTTGGTTGGCTTCCTCATCGTTATGATGGCCTGAATTTTCTTCAGGTTAGCCTCAATTTCTCTTGCTGACACCAGAAACCCGAGAAGCTCTCCTGCAGGGACACCGAAAGAGCATTTTGTCGGGTTCAGCTTGAGGCAGAACTTGTCGAGGTTGTCGAAAGTTTCCTTGAGATCGTCGATCAAGGATGATCCCTGCTTTGTTGTTATGACAACATCGTCGATGTACACTTGAACATTTTTGCCAATCTGTGTGACAAGGCATTTCTGCATCATCCGTTGATATGTTGCTCCCGCGTTTTTCAGCCCAAAAGGCATTGTTCTCTAACAAAACACGCCATAAGGGACCAGAATACGCGTCCAGGAAGGAAAGACGTTCGCATCCCGCTGTGGAGTCGATAATTTGATCGATCCTCGGGAGGGGAAAGTGATCCTTTGGACAATGTTTATTGAGACACGTGAAGTCGACGCACATGCGAAGGACATTCATGTTTTTTCTTCGGGACCAACACTGGGTTAGCTACCCATGTGGCTTCTGTGTGTAGTTCCTTGATAAATCCTGCTTCTCTAAGTCGATTAATCTCAGATAGCATAGCTTTGCGGTTTGGCTCAGAGAAATGCCACAAAGGTTGTCGAATCGGCCTAGCCATTGGATCCAAATTAAGAGGGTGCTCGGCAAGTTCCCTGGGTACTCCTGGCATGTCAGCTGGACCTGGACACCATGCAAAGATTTCCCAGCGCTCACGGAGGAACTCGACGAGCGTGTTTCCTATGCGCTATCCATGTTTTTTGCAATAGCTGTCGTCTTGTTAGGATATGTCGGGTGAATCTGCACTTCCTTCGAATTTTTCGTGGTGTCGAAGGTTTGCTCCTTCAATGGCCTCCCTCCATCAGGCAGCACATCGTAATCAGTTGTTAGCCTCGACGCCATGTAATCCGCCTGCATCCCGAAAGTTTCTGACAGCCGATGAAAATCCTTGTCGCACTTATCTGCTAGGGCAAAACTACCCTTTACTGTGATTGGGCCCTTGGGTCCAGGGAGCCTCCATAACAAGTACGTATAATGCGGTACCGCCATAAATCTGGCATAAGCGGGTCATCCTAGCAGAGCATGATATTTCGACGGGAAGTCTACAACTTCGAATTCCAGCTTCTCCCTTCTGTAATTCTCTCGGGTTCCAAACTGAACGTCGAGATTGATCTTTCCCAATGGATAGCTTGGCTTCTTAGGAGTAATACCGTGGAAACGTGTGTCAGTTGGTTTCAAGTTCGCCAATGATATGTTCATCTTCCGCAATGTATTTGCATACATAAGGTTCAAACTGCTGCCGCCATCTATGAACACACGTGAAACGTCGAATCCTTCGATTACCGCTGGTAGAATCAAAGCTGATTGCCCTGGTCGTGTGATGGCGTGTAAGACACACGTCCGTTGGGAACCCCAAGAGGAAGGTGTGATGCGCACAGCAGCAAGTTTTCCCTCAGTAAGAAACCAAGGTTATCGAACCAGTAGGAGTCAAGGAACACGTGAAGGTTGTTGGTGGCGGAGTGTAGTGCGGCGCAACACCGGGGATTCCGACGCCAACGTGGAACCTGCACAACACAATCAAAGTACTTTGCCCCAACGTAACAGTGAGGTTGTCAATCTCACCGGCTTGCTGTAAACAAAGGATTAAATGTATAGTTTGGAAGATGATGTAAAGAACAGAGTTTGCAGTAGATTGTATTTCAGATGTAAAGAATGGACCGGTGTCCACAGTTCACTAGTGGTGTCTCTCCCATAAGATAAATCGCATGTTGGGTGAACAAATTACAGTTGGGAAATTGACAAATAGAGAGGGTATAACAATGCACATACATATCACGATGACTACTATGAGATTTAATCAGGGCATTACGACAAAGTACATAGACCGCTATCCAGCATGCATATCTATGCCTAAAAAGTCCACCTTGAGGTTATCATCCGAACCCCTTCCAGTATTAAGTTGCAAATGATACGTCCAATTTGCATCACTATTTTATATCATAATTTGCTGTTATTCATTGATATATTTCATATTGGGACACAATACTTATGTTATTTCATCTATTTTGCATGTTTCATGATTATTTGGGGATCGAGCACCGGAGCCGGGATTCTCGCTGGAAAAAGCACCGTCGGGATGCAATATTTCGGAAGATCAACTGTGGAAGGGAGTTTTACCAAAAATCCTATTTTTCCGGATGACGGAGGAAGCCGGAAGGGGAGCCAGCTGGACCCGGGGTGGGCCCACACCATAGGGTGGCGCGGCCCATGGCTCCGGCCGCGCCACCATGTGGTGTGGAGCCCCCTCGGCCCCTTTCGCCTCCTTTTCTTCGCGAAACCCTTCGTCCCGAAGACCAAAGCCACGGAGGAATCCTCACGAAGGGTTACAGCCCGCCTCGCGGGGCGGAGAACACCAGAGAGAAAAGAGCTCTCCGGCGGGCAGGAATCCGCCGGGGAAATTCCCTCCCGGAGGGGGAAATCGACGCCATCGTCACCGCCATCGAGCTAGACATCATCTCCATCACCATCATCATCATCTCCACCATCATCACCACCATCTCCACCGCTGGACATCGTCACCGCTGTAGCAATTTGGGTTTGATCTTGATTGTTTGATAGGGGAAACTCTCCCGGTAGTGATTTATACTTGTTATTGATGCTATTGAGTGAAACCATTGAACCAAGGTCTATGTTCAGATTGTTATTCATCATCATATCACCTCTGATCATGTTCCATATGATGTCTCGTGAGTAGTTCGTTTAGTTCTTGAGGACATGGGTGAAGTCTAATTGTTAGTAGTGAACTATGGTTGAGTAATATTCAATGTTATGATATTTAAGTTGTGGTGTTATTCTTCTAGTGGTGTCGTGTGAACGTCGACTACACGACACTTGACCATTTATGGGCCTAGGGGAATGCATCTTGTATTCGTTTGCCAATTGCGGGGTTGCCGGAGTGACGAAACCTAAACCCCGTTGGTATATCGATGCAGGAGGGATCGCAGGATCTCGAGTTTAAGGCTCGTGGTTAGATTTATCTTAATTACTTTCTTGTAGTTGCGGATGCTTGCAAGGGGTATAATCACAAGTATGTATTAGTCCTAGGAAGGGCGGTACATTAGCACAGGTTCACCCACACAACACTTATCAAAACAATGAAGATTAATCAGTCTGTATGTAGCGAAAGCACTAGACTAAAATCCCGTGTGTCCTCGAGAACGTTTGGTCATTATAAGTAAACAAACCGGCTTGTCCTTTGTGCTAAAAAGGATTGGGCCACTCGCTGCAATTATTTCTCTCGCATTTTACTTACTTGTACTTTATTCATCCGTTACATCAAAACCCCCGAATACTTGTCTCGTGAGCATTTACGGTGAAACCTTCATCAAAACTGCTCGTCAACACCTTCTGCTCCTCGTTGGGATCGACATTCTTACTTATCGAAGATACTACGATACACCCCCTATACTTGTGGGTCATCAGCAAACAACAGACAATTGCATTAAGTATGGTGCGTAATGTAATCAACACAAATATCCTTAGACAAAGCATTGATGTTTTATCCCTAGTGGCAACAACACATCCACAACCTTAGAACTTTCCATCACTCGTCCAGCATTCAATGGAGGCATGAACCCACTATCAAGCATAAATACTCCCTCTTGGAGTTACAAGTATCAACTTGGCCAGAACCTCTACTAGCAACGGAGAGCATGCAAGAACATAAACAACATATATATGATAGATTGATAATCAACTTGACATAGTATTCCATATTCATCGGATCCCAACAAACACAACATGTAGCATTACAAATAGATGATCTTGATCATGATAGGCAGCTCACAAGATCTAACATGCTAGCACAATGAGGAGAAGACAACCATCTAGCTACTGCTATGGACCCATAGTCCAGGGGGTGAACTACTCACGCATCAATCCGGAGGCGATCATGGTGATGAAGAGTCCTCCGGGAGATGACTCCCCTCTCCGACAGGGTGCCGGAGGCGATCTCCTGAATCCCCCGAGATGGGATTGGCAGCGGCGGCGTCTCTGGAACTATTTCCGTATCGTGGCTCTCGGTACTGGGGTTTTCGCGACGAAGGCTTTAAGTACGCGGAAGGGCAGGGTTGGAGGGCTGGCGAGGGGCCCACACCATAGGGCGGCGCGGGCCCCCCTCTGGCCGCGCGGCCCTATGGTGGCGGCGCCTCGTCGCCCCACTTCGTATCCCTTTCGGTCTTCTGGAAGCTTTGTGGAAAAATAAGACCCTGGGCGTTGATTTCGTCCAATTCCGAGAATATTTCCTTTGTAGGATTTCTGAAACCAAAAACAGCAGAAAACAGTAACTAGCTCTTCGGCATCTCGTCAATAGGTTAGTGCTGGAAAATGCATAATAATGACATAAAGTGTGTATAAAACATGTGAGTATCATCATAAAAGTAGCATGGAACATAAGAAATTATAGATACGTTTGAGACGTATCAACCATCCCCAAGCTTAGTTCCTACTCGCCCTCGAGTAGGTAAACGATAACAAGGATAATTTCTGAAGTGACATGCTATCATAATCTTGATCAATACTATTGTAAAGCATATGAGATGAATGCAGCGATTCGAAGTAATGGTAAAGACAATGATTAAACAACTGAATCATATAGTAAAGACTTTTCATGAATAGTACTTTCGAGACAAGCATCAATAAGACTTGCATAAGAGTTAACTCATAAAGCAATAAATTCTTAGTAGAAAGCTTTGAAACAACACAAAGGAAGATATAAGTTTCAGCAGTTGCTTTCAACTTCAACATGTTTATCTCATGGATAATTGTCAACACAGAGTAATATAACAAGTGCAATAGGTAAACATGTAAGAATCAATGCACACAGTTCACACAAGTGTTTGCTTCTAAGATAGAAAGAAGTAGGTAAACTGACTCAACAATAAAGTAGAAGATAGGCCCTTCGCAGAGGGAAGCATGGATTACTATTTTTGTGCTAGAGCTTTTTATTTTGAAAACATAGAAACAATTTTGTCAACGGTAGTAATAAATCATATGTGTTATTCATAAGATATCTTATAAGTTGCAAGCCTCATGCATAGATTACCAATAGTGCTCGCACCTTGTCCTAATTAGCTTGGATTTACATGGATTATCATTGCATAACATATGTTTCAACCAAGTGTCACAAAGGGGTACCTCTATACCGCCTGTACAAAGGTCTAAGGAGAAAGATCGCATTTGATTTCTCGTTTTTGATTATTCTCAAATTAGACATCCATACCGGGACAACATAGACAACAGATAATGGACTCCTCTTTAATGCATAAGCATTCAACAAGAGATAATATTCTCATAAGAGATTGATGATTAATTGTCCAAACTGAAACTTCCACCATGGATCATGGATTTAGTAAGCGGCCCAATGTTCTTCTCTAACAATATGCATACTCAAACCGTTTGATCATGATAAATCACCCTTACTTCAGACAAGACGAACATGCATAGAAACTCACATGATATTCAACAAAGGTGTAATAGTTGGTGGCGTCCCCAGAAACATGGTTACCGCTCAACAAGCAACTTATAAGAAATAAGATACATAGCTACATATTCTTCACCACAATAGTTTTTAAGGCTATTTTCCCATGAGCTATATATTGGAAAGATAAAGAATATAATTTTAAAGGTAGCACTCAAGTAATTTACTTTGGAATGGCAGAGAAATACCATGTAGTAGGTAGGTATGGTGGACACAAATGGCATAGTTTTTGGCTCAAGGATTTGGATGCACGAGAAGAATTCCTCTCAATACAAGGCTAGGCTAGCAAGGTTGTTTGAAGCAAACTCAAGTATAAAACGGTACATCAAAACTTACATAAGAACATATTGCAAGCATTATAAGACTCTACATTGTCTCCTTGTTGTTCAAACACCTTAACCAGAAAATATTTAGACTCTAGAGAGACCAATCATGCAAACCAAAATTTAACAAGCTCTATGTAGTTATTCATTAATAGGTGCAAAGTACATGATGCAAGAGCTTAAACATGATATATATGAGCACAACAATTGCCAAGTATCGAATTATTCAAGACATTATACCAATTACCACATGAAGCATTTTCTGTTTCCAACCATATAACAATGAACGAAGCAGTTTCAACCTTCGCCATGAACATTAAAAGTAAAGCTAAGAACACATGTGTTCATATGCAACAGAGCGTGTCTCTCTCCCACACAAAGAATGCTAGGATCCGATTTTATTCAAACAAAAACAAAAACAAAAACATACAGACGCTCCAAGTAAAGCACATAAGATGTGACAGAATAAAAAATAGGGATTTCTAGTTTCGTGCCCCTGGTTCGTTAGTTGTACTCAGTTTTCCCCAGTCCCTTAGTTTTTCCTCAGTTTTCCCCTCCTCTAGTTTGAAACACGCACAAGTGCTGGAACGGCCGGTAGCCGTCGGGTCGGAGGCCTTGACCGTTAGTCCGACCGGGTGGGGCCGCACAGGGGCAGCTCCTCCCCGACCGTCTCGTGCCGACGGGTAGGGTCGGGAGACACGTCGGAGCAGCCATCCATCTATCGGCCGACGTGTGGGCCGTTTTATTTCATGATTTTATACGCGGTGCTGCCAATGACAAATGGGGCCGCTCTATAGGGCTGCCGCAGCCAATGACCAGTGGGGTCGTATATTTTTCAGTAAAAGACATATATTGCCGCTCTGTGGGGCTGCCGCAGCCAATGACCAGTGGGGTCGTCTATTTATTTAGGGAAACTCATATATTGCCGCTCCGTGGGGCCTCCGCAGCCAATGACCGGTGGGGTCGTCTATTTTTCAGGAAAAGACATATATTACCGCTTCGTGGGGCTGCCGCAGCCAATGACCGGTGGGGTCGTCTATTTATTTAGAGAAACTCATATATTGCCGCTCCGTGGGGCCTCCGCAGCCAATGACCGGTGGGGTCGTCTATTTTTCAGGAAAAGACATATATTGCCGCTCCGTGGGGCTGCCGCAGCCAATGACCGATGGGGTCGTCTATTTATTTAGAGAAACTCATATATTGCCGCTCCGTGGGGCCTCCGCAGCCAATGACCGGTGGGGTCGTCTATTTTTCGAGGAAAAGACATATATTGCCGCTCCGTGGGGCTGCCGCAGCCAATGACCAGTGGGGTCGTCTATTTATTTAGAGAGAAAAAATCATATCTTGCCGCTGATATATGTCTTTAGAGAATATCATAGAGAGAAGCAACAAGTTCGCTAATTAATTATTCTTAAGCTAGACCGGAGAACCGCTGGCAGCTCGTTCCCCACCGTCGGACGGAGCAGCCATCGCCGGCGGCGCGCCGGCGCCTCGTCGCGCCGCCGGCTCTGTCCCCGGCGGCGTCGGACGAGCTGCGGCGCTGCACGTCAACCACGGCTCCAGCACTTGTTTCGTCCGCACGCATTGTACCCACCGCAGGAAAGTCCGCCGCAAGCAGATCCGCCGCCCACGACGACCGGGATTTGTTCCGCGCACCAATTGGTAGACCTCCGCTTCTGCCTCCCCCGCCCCCTAATCGATTCGGTTCCCGTGATTTCAGTTGTTCTTTTTTCCATTATTGTTACAGTTAGCCAGGCAAGCCGATGATCCATGGTACATTGCATACCAATATGAATCAACCCAGTGGTGTAGCCAGAGGATGGATTTGGAGGAGAAGGTGGCCAATTTAGGTGATGAATTGGCCCGTAAAAACCTGATGATATTCGAGCTGAAGCGTATTGTGGAGGAAGAAAAGAAGAATTCAGAGCTTATTCGCAAGGAGAAGTTGAGAGTTGAGACAGATCTTGCCGTATTTGATCAAGTGGTAGAAAATCTAGAACATGAACTTAAAGTGATGGGAGAGGAGAAAAGTAGATTCATCTGTGCAGTTTTATTAGGTGCCATCCCTGTCCTAGCAGTTATGTGGTTCTGGTAGACGATTTAGTATAGAATTGTTATTCAGTAGATGGCTCTAACCACTGTATTTTGTTGTGGCTCTAAGCACTGTATTTCGGTGTACAATTTCCTACTTGTGCTAAGTAATGTGCACGATAATTTTAGCATGCATGAACATTTTATAAAAGTGAAGGGATCCCAAAAGTGAAAGCATGTACCAGCCTCGGATCAAATACATATCAATATCTTCCCAATCAAGTTGGGATAGAATTCAAATCATACATACGGATGTACATGGACACATCAAGAACGTGAAGAAGCTTTTTTTTGAGACGGAGGTAGTAGTTCGAACAATTTTATCCCATTTGGAAATTGAAAAATACAAATTTACAATAATTTATCCCAATTTGCGTTGTCGAACACGGTCGCGCAGCGATGGGCAAGAAAGGCCGGGACGACGGGCGGCTGAGGGGTGGTCATCTGCGCCATCAAACGTTGAAGCGATGTTATCGGCGATGGCTTCAATGTTCGTGGCATCGATGACCGGTGTCGGAACCGCCGCTGTCTTGGTGTACTTCATCAGCGACGGATCTGCGGAGGGCTGGATCGGCGGCTTTGCAGCGCGGTTGTAGACGATGGCTTCAATCGTCTTGGCATCGATTCGCACAAGTGAGACATCAACAGGCTCCGACATTGAAGGCTGGGTCTGCGCCGTCGAAGCGATGTTGTAGGCGATGGCTTCAATGTTCGTGGCATCGATGACCACTGTCGGCACGGCCGCCGTCTTGGTGTTCTTCATCATTCAACAGATCTGAGAATAGAATCGAAAGTGAGACAGAGAGAGACATTTCAACTATTTCTGACGGTTAGATCCTCACCGGCACTCTTAGATCCACGGCGCACGCACGGTTAGATGCTAGCCGCCGCACGCACGGTTAGATCCGCGCCGCCGCACGCCGACGCACGCACGGTTAGATCCGCGCCGCCGCACGCCGCCGCACGCCGCCGCACGCACGGTTAGATACGCGCCGCCGCACGCCGCCGCACGCACGGTTAGATCCGCGCCGCCGCACGCCGCCGCACGCAAGGTTAGATCCGCGTCGCCGCGACCGCCGTAGTAAGAGAGGAAATACGAGAGAGGAGGATGCGACTGGAATATGCGACTGCCAGGGTTGGTAGGTATGTGCTCTGCTCTTGTCTCCGTATGCGTCCATCGTGGTAGAGAGAGATACGAGCCGTCCGATCATAAATGATCGAACGGTGCAAGCGTTCGTTGAGCTTTCATCCAACCAAGATCCGTGTGACATACATCTCGACCAATCGAGAGATCAGCCGGTGAGTACAAGTTAGGAAAACTGAGTAGAACTAAGAGGGGGAAAAGTGAGGAAATGTTTATCGGAAGGGCAAAGCCGAGTATGACTGAGTAAAACAAGTGGGCCCGGAGGGGAAAACTGAGTAACACTAAGTAAAACAGGGGCACCCAAATAATAAACGGACTAAGGGAAATTGAAGCTTTTGGCATAAAAATTGTAAAATTGTGTTATTTGAACAATATATTACATTTTGGCCGACTAGATATTGTTTGCAACTCAAAGATACACAAGTGTGACGAATTTGGACTCATTTGGACAAAGTTTGTAAGCATAGTGGGTATTTGGGAGGTGTATTGAGCAGAAAGCCCTGCTTCTTCATATCTAGTAGCTCATGGACTAGGAAGTGGTTTTGAAGCTTTTGGCATAAAAACTTCATATCTCTATATTTCCTTTTCCATTATTATTTCTCTAGGTTGTAGGTAACATAACAAGGCTCCATGGGAAGGTTCCACCATGTTTTGAATTATTTTGAATTGAACCCTAAAACCCTAAAACCCTAAAACCCTAAAACCCTAAACCCTAAACCCTAGAGAAAATGATAAATGTGGCTTAAATGTGGCATACAAATTGTTCATACAAATTCAAATTGTTGAACACAAAGGCATCCCCAATACAAATTGTTCATACAAATTCAAATTGTTCATACAAATTCAAATTGTTCAACACAAAGGCATCCCCAATACAAAGGGAACCCCAATACAAATTGTTCAACACAAAGGGATCGCCAATACAAAGGGAATCCCAATACAAATTGTTCATACAAATTCAAATTAGTTGTTCAGAATAAAATCTTTCTCTTGCTCCTGGTGTGACTCGCCGGGGCCACCACCTTACTCCGGGTAACCCTACCAGGGATATTACCGGTTTCTACCTTCCTTTTGCCCTCTTTCTTGTTCTTCTTCTTCTGCAAAGCTTGTGCTTTTTCTTCTGCCATGTACTCTTCGAAGTAAGCATCTGTCATGGCCTTACAACTTTCGAGGCATTCTCGACTATACTGTTCCCTCTCCTCTAGACTCATCGGTTGAAGCCATTCTACATCCATCTGTTCCCTCTGCCCTTGATCCATCGGTTCAATCTCCTCATGTTGAACTGCTGCTTCAATCTCCTCTGCATTTGCTGCTTCAATCTCAACATGTTGAACTGCTGCTTCAATCTCCTCTGCATTTGCTGCTTCAATCTCCTCATGTTGAACTGCTGCTTCAATCTCCTCTGCATTTGCTGCTTCATTTTGAACTGCTGCTTCAATCTCAAGTTGAATTGCTGCTTCATTCTCCTCTGCATTTTCTGCTCCCGCCTGATCTTCCATTCCAAAAGCCGGATCAACATCATTTTTACAAAGCCTAGCAATGTGTCCAGGGATTCCACAACGTTTGCACTTACGTTTTCGAATCGGTGCACCACCCTCTGCACTAGCTCTGATCCTATTCTTCCTCGGCCTACCTGCCGGTCTAGTCAATACTCGGAGAATACGGTTTGAAGCCTGGATCGACTTTCATCCATTGGTCTTTTCCCAACAAGGTAGGAACATTCATAGCATATGCAGCCCTAAATTTGGCAACAGAGAAATACTCGACACATACCGATCAACTTCACCATCTGCACCCCCTATAACACTCATGAAAAACAATGCGTGTATGCAGGGTATCCCACGGATCTGCCATCCCCTACAATGGCATGTCCTATCAACCAAGCTCACTGGATACCTCCACTGCCTGTTTTTACTGTCAGTGTAGGTTACCTCAGCCTCCATTCCTTTTCTGACGCATTGCATCTTCAATTGTTTTGCCCTCTCATGCAAAGACTTAATCAAAGATGGGAGCATGAGATGGCCAACATAATTTGTGGATGCAATTCTTTGACGCAGATCGATCTTTATCATGATCATCTGCCTAATCTTATCAAATATTTGCCACAGCATAAGCCCTTTCAATGACTTGACCTTTGAATTGAAACTCTCCGCAAGGTTACTTGTTACATAGTCTACCTTGCAAATTTCATTGAATTGGCTTCTTGACCACACCCTACCATGATGTTCATCCAAGTACTCCTTCACCCCAGGTTTTTGTTTATACAACACATCCAAATGAAACATATGCTTCCTAGAGCTGCATGTGTATGAAGCTGGCCATAGGTTGTCAGTAAAAACTTTACCCTTGAATTTCTTTGTAAAATTCTGTACCAAGTGTCGCATACATTCCCTATGCTCCACTCCAGGGAATACTTGCTTCTACCGCACTCTCCAAACCTTTGCAAGCGTCACGTGTGGATAACAAGTCCTGGTGGATGACCTATAAGGTCGCGCAAATTCTGCAGAAACCAAGTCCAACTTTCCTCCGACTCAACCTCCAAAACCCCATAAGCAACAGGGAACATCCAATTATGTCCATCAAGCTGCAGTAGCGGCAACTAGCTGTCCTTTAAACCTGCCATGAAGAGCTGATGCATCCACGGCCAAATAAGGCCTGCAACCGTCCAAAAAGCCTTTCCAGCAAGCTTTGAAACAAACAAAAGCCCTTCTAAAACATTCCTTGTGCATTACCTTCCCGCTTTTCAATTTGTAGGGAACTGTATGCTTGTCTATTGCTACAACACTGCCGGACTAGCCATCTCCACTTCAGCTTTGAAAGTGTAAAGCAACTGAAAGCTTTCATTCCATGGACCATTGATCTTGTCAAGAGCCATTTCCTTTGCATAGAACATCCTCATGTAAGGTACTTTCATCCCTTTATACTTCTCAGCCACCTTTTTCAGGAGTGCTGTTGGACCAAGTGAAGGAGTTTCTCTCAGCCAATCTAGGATTATATCTGCCAACCACCTTGTCTTCGCTAGCTTTGTGTTCAGGTCAGGCTCTCCCCCTAGAGGTGGACACCTATGGATCTCGTTATTATTCTTTATCTGAAACATAATGATAAGGGATGTCAGTAATAGATAACAAATTTTACACCGTGATCTAAATACACAACTGGTTGGCGTAGTACCTGAACCAAGCTGCTTCTGCGCATTGTGGATGCATGCAGCCTAAACCTACACCTTGGGTATGGGCATTTAATTGTGAACCTACCTGGCTCACTTTTAATAACCTCATAATTATTCTTAGTGAGAATGTGATATGTAGTAATTGCATTACGGCAGTCCATCATCGTTTGAAACACGGTGCCTTTTGCAAGCTGAGGATTCTCCCTGTTCCACTCAATTGTTGGCAAGTCTTCACCTTCGTAATCGGCTAAAACGAGGCTGTCATCGTTCTCATTCTTCTCTTCATCATCAGTCTCATCAAATCTGGCACCAAAAGCAATATCTTCCATGTATTGATCCTCCATTGCCTGCTTACTGCATCGATCTACCAATTCAGGAAACATTAACTCATCCTCATCATCTTCAGGACACTGATCCCCAATCTCTGCATCGTCCTCCACATTGACCACAGGAACGATCTGGCTACCACTCGCACTGGGGACAGATGGTGCTGCTGTGGACCTACAAGGAGCGCCGCGGCGCACACTATTAGCAGAGGCAGCAGCAGTAGAGAGACATGATGCCCGACCACCTGATGATGCCCCAACACCGAGATGATGCCTGGCCCATGTCCACATGGACACGAATTTTACCGAAACGGCAAGAAGCATTCAAAGCAAAAAGAATTCCCAGATCATCGTCGGAAATTAGTGGAACCAATCTTCGCTCCGTGCTGTTGAAATATTCGAAATGAACTGCATCGCGAGGGCTCCAGGAGTACTTATCGACGATGTTAGCTTTCAAATCCTCAACGAGATGGTGGTTGCAACCACCGCGAGGAAGTAAAACCCATTCATTTGGCGTTTAGAATCACGCGTAAAGCTAGAATCCAGCCTAACCACCAGCCGAAAAGCCAGTGCTGGATCAATCCTATTCGAAAAGCAACGCAGTTAGTTGAGCAACAACGATTGGCGCTCAAAAACTGCCTACTGTTAATTCACATAGGCAGACGATGCTTACCCAGATGGAATCCATGCGTTAGATCCCTCCGATTCCCAATCTTCTCCGCGGCTGACGGGAGGAGGCGGTACACCAGACGGATATACAAATTCTACCGCGACAGGGGTAGATTTAGATCTGGTGGAGGCGGACCCCTCTCCGCCTCCCGGGGGTGGTGGTGGGGGCGGGGGCGGCTCGGCGGCGGACGACGCCATAAGGTAGGAGGGCAGGACGGCGTGGCGGCGGAGGGGCGGTGTGTGAGCTCCTCCAGTATCGGGCGGAGTGGAAAGCTTTGGGTGAGCTCCTCGAGTCAACAGATCAACATAGTTCGAAAGAAACGGTCAATTCAACACCAACGCGGCTCCCTAGCCGTCACCGGTAACGGTGAAGGCCTCCGACCAGACGGCAACCCTCCCGTCTGAGCGTCTGCGACGGGTTTCAAACTAGAGGGAGGGGAAAACTGAGGAAAAACTAAGGGGCTGGGGAAAACTGAGTACAACTAACGAACCAGGGGCACGAAAATAGAAATCCCTAAAAAATATAGTTTCACTAGAGGTGACCTCATAAGTTGTCGATGAAGAAGGGATGCCTTGGGCATCCCCAAGCTTAGATGCTTGAGTCTTCTTAAAATATGCAGGGATGAACCACGGGGGCATCCCCAAGCTTAGACTTTTCACTCTTCTTGATCATGTTGTATCATCCTCCTCTCTTGACCCTTGAAAACTTCCTCCACACCAAACTCAAAACAAACTCATTAGAGGGTTAGTGCATAATTGAAAATTCATATATTTAGAGGTGACATAATCATTCTTAACATTTCTGGACATTGCACAAAGCTACTGAAAGTTAATGGAACAAAGAAATCCATCAAACATAGCAAAACAGGCAATGCGAAATAAAAGGCAGAATCTGTCAAAACAGAACAGTCCGTAAAGACGAATTTTTCTGCGGCACTTAACTTGCTCAAATGAAAATGCTCAAATTGAATGAAAGTTGCGTACATGTCTGAGGATCACGCACGTAAATTGGCAGATTTTTCTGAGTTATTTGCAGACAGGGCTGCTAAATTTCGTGACAGCAAGAAATCTGTTTCTGTGCAGTAATCCAAATCTAGTATTAACCTTACTATCAAAGACTTTACTTGGCACAACAATGCAATAAAATAAAGATAAGGAGAGTTTGCTATAGTAGTAACAACTTCCAAGACTCAAATATAAAATAAAAGTGCAGAAGTAAAATAATGGGTTGTCTCCCATAAGCGCTTTTCTTTAACGCCTTTCAGCTAGGCGCAGAAAGTGTGAATCAAGTATTATCGAGAGATGAAGCATCAACATCATAACTTTCACAATTTGTCACAATAGGTATCTTAGTTGCTCCATCATCCATAGTGGTGCTAAGGGCTTTGTCAATTTTTGGCCTATAATAGTTTTTTGGCTTAGGCACTTTAGAAACATACATGAACTTTTGCTCCTTACCCACATAATTAAGCTTTCTCCTTAAACTTAAGAGAAGAAAAAGTTGAACCCAAGGTTTCCATAGCTTCTTCAAGTTCACTAATCCTATGGGTTCGATTATCATGAGTAGCACAAGTTTCTAAAACGGCAATTCTCTCATTGATTCCACTTATAGTTTTATCAAGTTTATCAGTGTTATTAAGTAATATTCCCAATTTAGTCTCAACACTTGGAAGATTTTTCTCTATGGCCTCCAAATTTTTCATGACATCTTCAAGAGAGATTTCAATTTTAGCTTCATTAACATGTGATATTCCAACTAGACTCTCAATGATGCAACTAGCTTCTAAAGTAGGAGTGCCTAGGAAATTACCTCCCGCAAGAGTATCAAGAACATACCTATTCCAGCTAGAGATACCAACATAAAAATTCCTAAGTAGGATAATAGTGGAGTGTTTCTTAGTGCACCTATGATGAGCATCACTAATTCTATACCAAGCATCTTTAAAACTTTCTCCCCCTTGTTGCTTAAATGAACGGACTTCAACTTCAGGATTACTCATTTTTAGCAGTAGTAAATAAAGCAACTAAATAAATTAAATGCAAGTAACTAATTTTTTTATGTTTTTAATATAAAGAGCAAACAAAGCAGTAAATAAAATAAAGTAAAGCAAGACAAAAACAAAGTAAAGAGATTGGATGTGGGAGACTCCCCTTGCAGCGTGTCTTGATCTCCCCGGCAACGGCGCCAGAAAAAGAGCTTGATGGCGTGTAAGACACACGTCCGTTGGGAACCCCAAGAGGAAGGTGTGATGCGCACAGCAGCAAGTTTTCCCTCAGTAAGAAACCAAGGTTATCGAACCAATAGGAGTCAAGGAACACGTGAAGGTTGTTGGTGGCGGAGTGTAGTGCGGCGCAACACCGGGGATTCCGGCGCCAACGTGGAACCTGCACAACACAATCAAAGTACTTTGCCCCAACGTAACAGTGAGGTTGTCAATCTCACCGGCTTGCTGTAAACAAAGGATTAAATGTATAGTGTGGAAGATGATGTTTGTTTGCGAAGAACAGTAAAGAACATATTTTGCAGTAGATTGTATTTCAGATGTAAAGAATGGACCGGGGTCCACAGTTCACTAGTGGTGTCTCTCCCATAAGATAAATAGCATGTTGGGTGAACAAATTAAGTTGGGCAATTGACAAATAGAGAGGGCATAAAAATGCACATACATATCACGATGACTACTATGAGATTTAATCATGGCATTACGACAAAGTACATAGACTGCTATCCAGCATGCATCTATGCCTAAGAAGTCCACCTTCAGGTTATCATCCGAACCCCTTCCAGTATAAAGTTGCAAACAACAGACAATTGCATTAAGTATGGTGCGTAATGTAATCAACACAAATATCCTTAGACAAAGCATTGATGTTTTATCCCTAGTGGCAACAACACATCCACAACCTTAGAACTTTCTGTCACTGTCCCAGATTCAATGGAGGCATGAACCCACTATCGAGCATAAATACTCCCTCTTGGAGTTACAAGTATCAACTTGGCCAGAGCCTATACTAGCAACGGAGAGCATGCAAGAACATAAACAACATATATATGATAGATTGATAATCAACTTGACATAGTATTCCATATTCATCGGATCCCAACAAACACAACATGTAGAATTACAAATAGATGATCTTGATCATGATAGGCAGCTCACAAGATCTAACATGATAGCACAATGAGGAGAAGACAACCATCTAGCTATTTCTATGGACCCATAGTCCAGGGGGTGAACTACTCACACATCAATCCGGAGGCGATCATGGTGATGAAGAGTCCTCCGGGAGATGATTCCCCTCTTCGGCAGGGTGCTGGAGGCGATCTCCTGAATCCCCCGAGATGGGATTGGCGGCGGCGGCGTCTCTGGAACTATTTCCGTATCGTGGCTCTCGGTACTGGGGTTTTCGCGATGAAGGCTTTAAGTAGGCGGAAGGGCAGGGTTGGAGGGCTGGCGAGGGGCCCACACCATAGGGCGGCGCGGGCCCCCCTCTGGCCGCACGGCCCTATGGTGGCGGCACCTCGTTGCCCCACTTCGTGTCTCTTTCGGTCTTCTGGAAGCTTCGTGGATAAATAAGACCCTGGGCGTTGCTTTCGTCCAATTCCGAGAATATTTCCTTTGTAGGATTTCTGAAACCAAAAACAGCAGAAAACAACAACTGGCTCTTCGGCATCTCGTCAATAGGTTAGTGCCGGAAAATGCATAATAATGACATAAAGTGTGTATAAAACATGTGAGTATCATCATAAAAGTAGCATGGAACATAAGAAATTATAGATACGTTTGAGACGTATCATCGTGGCACTTGCTGCGGGTGGTCTGCTATGGTGAAACCGATGTCCTGCCCCGACTAGTTTAGGTACTCAACCGTTGGTGGAGGCATTTTCTGTGCCATGTAAACTTGTCGCAAAATCACTTTTTGAGTCCTATTTGAGGGTCTGCCTTTCTGAATCATTGAGACTGCCCCATTGGTATCGATATAAGGACCGTTGGTTGGGGCTGCCGCCAATTGTAACGGATGTCGATTTTCATCTGTAATTGCGGGTGGAGGTGGGAGGTGGATCTCACTCCTTGGCCCCTGGGGGTTTCTGTTTGCTGCCTGCGCGTTCGCATGCCCTGCGTACCTATGCAGTGCCTGGAAAGTTCGACAATCCTTCTGCAGATGCACCGACTGCCTCTTTCCATTGTCATCGAGAAAGAAGTGCATTTGGTATGGTTCGTTCAGGAAATCTTCGGGTGATACATACGGCCTTTGGAACCTTCGTCTATTATTTTGCCTGCTGGGACGGGGACCGTCCCTGTAATCACTACGCTTCTCACCATTCTTCTGATAATCATCTCGATTATTACCTCCACTAGTTCCTCGGAAGCCAGCCGATATTTGGCCAGGACCATCATAATTTGAGAACTGGCGAGAAAAGCGTCGTCTATTTTGAATGTTTCGGTTACGATCATCCTCAGGCGACCTATGCCGTTTGTTGTGAACAACATCTTCTCCATCTGCCCAGCGATTCGCTATTTCCATGAGTGCTGCTATTGTTTTCGGATTAGTCCTTCCCAAATCCTCGACTAAGTCCTTCATTCGGATTCCAGCAACAAACACATCTATTGCTCTTTCGTCATATATGTTTTCTGCCGAATTTTTGATAATGTTCCACCTCTGGATGTACATCCTCATTGGCTCATCATACTTCTATCTGCAGGCCCTCAGCTGCTCTATTGACGCGGGTTTCTTGCATGTGGATAAGAAGTTTTTCACAAACATGTCCTCGAAATTTTCCCAACTGTCGATTGACCCTGGTGGTAGCTTTTTTATCCATGACCTCGCTGCTCCACTTAGGTGAACCTGGATGCTTTGCATAGAAGTTGCTTTGGTTCCACCCGTCAATTTTACTGTCTCCAGGTAGTCGACTAACCAGTCCTCAGGATCTTGCAAACCATCGAACTTCTTATAGTTGTCGGGCAATTTAAACCCAGACGGGACCCGAGTTTTAAGAACTCGTCGAGTAAAGCAAGGGAGTCCACACATGTCTTCCTCGTCTACTTCTGGTGAAAGCTGACGTTCTCTCCTTTCTTTCCGTGCTCTATCGACCCGCGCTTGCGTCGCAGCATCTCTTGCACCACCCGTTCTTGGAGGGTCTTGTATTGTCACAGCTGGTCGTGGGCTATTTTGCCTCGGAGTACCTTCGGGAGGCACACTTGTACTTGCGAACACTGTCCCCATGCCTCCAACTCCTGCCATAGCCATGTTGTACAATGCTTCTCTTGGATATCCGGGAGGTGGCCTGGATGCCAGTATAAAGGCCTGAGTCGCCATATATCCAACTTCCGGTGTTTTGGGGATAATGTTCCCTCTTGTGTCTATTGACATAAAAGACATGTCGAGATTTTGGATCAGATGTTCCCTCTCGCCTTCAGATATATGCTGCAGCCGAGATCTTCCCCTATTGCGGGCTTCTCTATGGTTATCTCCCGAATTTCCTGATTGTCGACTCTGTTCAGCTCTTCGCCTACTTGACGCAGAAGCTGCGGCTTTTCTCTGCTCGAGTATCACCCTTTGTTTTTCCAATTCTCGGCCAGCACGCGCGAGTCTATATTGGTATGCTTGCAACTCCTCCACCGTAGCCGTGGTGGTCATTGGATCTGTACCGTTCAAGGCTCTTGATGCTCTGTCCCAAGCTGCTTGCGAAAGTTGCACCCTCTGGCGCGGTGTAGGCCCGACATACTTGGTGCCTAAACCTCGCGTAAGATCAGCGGGATCGATGTATGGAATTTCCAAATCATCGAAAGCCTCTGATGTCTCCTCCTCTGGGCGACTCGTCTCTCCGATTACATAGACTTGACGATATTTTGTCGGGTTGGTCCTCCTAAAGCTGGTGACACCGTCGCGCGGATTGGTAATACCCGCTCGAACTGAGGTGGATCTGTCGATGAAGTCGAAGCTGTCGATGCTCTCCGAGTCGCTGGTCAGATCTGAATATGCAGGCGACCCGAAGGACATGTTAACGAAGATGTCGGCGAGTTTTTCGCTTGACGCAGACTTGACGAAGCGTGGCGGCGAGATCTCCTCGGCGGCTGTCTCGAACGATGATGCTGATCCCGAGAAATCAGAGTCGACCGCCGACGAACCCGATACAACCGGTGTCGCGAGGCGGTGCGATCCTTCCTTCCCGACGCGGAAGTGGAAACCTCCGAACGTCATCTCCATTGACTCCTCCAGATACGCATATGCATCCACACGGGCGGGAGGGTGAGGTACTAATAAAATCAACGAGATCAGTTTCGATCTGTTTACCTCCGTCCATCGCGTTGCTTGCCACCGAAGATGTCGACGATGTTGAACGTGCCATCGAGATCAGCTCCCTGTTGCCTCTAATTCCCACAGACGGCGCCAATTGACAAGGTATCGACTTGTCAATGCCTACAAGTTGTAGACTAGGGTTTCGTGGAAAGTAGAGGGCAAGTAGATCTCGAGGGTTTCAGCCGGAAAAGTACTCGACTGCTAGAAAACTAGGGTTATGTTGACAATGAATCGATCCTCTCTTTCTCCCTCGACTCCCCCTTATATAGGAGGCGGAGCCGAGGGTTTCGCGATGTACAAGTTAGAAAAATCGGGATACTCTTTGAGTTCGTCCCGTAATAGTTACAAGTCCTTATTCCTAATACAACTCTATCTTTCCAAACCGACACTTGATTGGGCTTCCGGGCTTCATATTATTCGAGTCATGGGCCTTCAGTAAACCCCGGGTACCTTCTTCGGCAGGCCCATTGGGGATGCCTATGTCACCGAGTGACCACCCTCTGCCGGCAAAATCGTCTGCGGATTGCTCCGCCACTGCTCCACGCCTCCTCCGGTAGCCTGAGATGGCCAGCCCTGCCCCTACTGTGAAAATATACCCGTGGCCGAGTTGAATTCGGTCCCCGCCGCCCTCTGCTAGCCGTCTGCAGGGCCACGCCATCTCGAGGAGCATCAATTTGGCGACTGGGAGGTGTCGTGCGCCCCGCACGTGACCCGCCTCTGAACACCTCGACGGGTGCCATCGACCGCCTCCACCGCAAGACCTCGACGCCTCGGCCACCTACTGCATGCGTTCGTTGACACTGCTGAGAGCCTCCTGCCAGCGTTGTTTCTCTACCGTGTCACCGACGTAGCCACCTACTGCCACTAGCCGACGAGCACACAGTAGTAGGAAACTAGCTATAGATGGGATGCTATTATGTGGCGCACCGGTTTTGCGTGTTCTGTGGCGCACCAGTCGCGGTGCGCCACAGAAGTAACTTATTTTTGTTGCGCACTAAATAAGCATGCACCACAGAAATAAGGTGGACCCGACAACCGGCCAGCCCCAATCATTGGTTACCCTATTTCTGTGGCGCACAGGACAACGTGCACCACAGAAATAAGACATTCTATGGCGCACCAAGGTTGATGCGCCACAAAAATAGAGCTTTTTGTGGCACACCAGGAGGTTGTGCCACAAAAATAAGGTCCTCCCAGTCCTTATATCTCTGCCTGTACGCAAATCACCCACCCCACCAAGGAGGATGGCGACGCGGACGGCGCGGGAAGGAGGAGGCCAATGTCGGGCTCCGACGCCGCTCCGATTTCCATCACCGATCCCCACCTTGATGTCCTCTGCGCCACCGTCGGTGATCTTCCTCTTCCCCTCTCTCCCTTTCCCCTGTGGACCCCTCCCTCTTCGGCCACCGTCGGTGAGATCCCCTGCCTCTCCCCTGTGGCCCCTTCCCTCTTTGGCCACCGTCGGTGAGGTTTTTCTAATGCTGCTGCTTGTCATGCTATATAAATGATTCTTACAGTAGCAGTGATTAGTGAAGATAGTATTAGATGTTGTTGTCCATCTGATGAAAAATAAAAGAGCACATATATTAAAAAAAGCATGATGATCTTGGAACATTTACAGTAGCTTGTTTTTACTGATGATGCAGTGCTTGTGTTGAGCTTGTGTTTACTGATACATCAGTAGCTTAGCCTAGGTACAATCAGATGATTTCTTTTTATTTATCTCTGTTGGAGAATGATGCTGAATGTATGGTGCTGGTACAAGGATATGATTTCTGGAGAATATTATATGCTCCAGATTTTGATAATATATGCTCCATGTTTTGAAAAACTGCTATAGTGCTAGCAGTATATGTGCATTTCCAAGTTCTTTTCATTTCTTCTGCGAGCATTTCATTTCTTCTGATATATACATTTTAGTGGTGCTGTATTAAGAAATAGTCTGGATCTATATGATGAAATGCTACAGGTTTAATATCTACCAGTACTTCGAATATATGATGATGAATGTGTGGTGATGATGAATTTGTGGTGGTTATGATGAATATATGATGATGAATGTGTGGTGATGATGCTACTGCCTACTATTTGATGTTGGACAATTACACTGATAAGAACATATATAGGCTTGTTATCTTAGCCTAGACAATGATGCATAGGCTGAGGCACAAATTTGTAAACTAAGAACAAATAATATGACTTGGCTTTTAATTCTCTGTGATGATTGTGAATAGCACCTTTGTTCAAGACTGGGAGAAATAATCGTTCAAATCCTCCTAGGCAATGTCTAGTTGAAGGGTAGATGGATTTGAGTACTTTTATTTATTCCCTGATGTGAGCTTGCTGGTTTGCTAGATGTGGCTTTGTTGTGATTATGTACTACTTGGTTGGCTTTCTCTATAAGCTTGTATGTTTTTTTATGGTGGCCTAGCTGTTGGATATAGATGATCATTGATCATGTGACTTTTATTTATGTGTGGTGCAAGGTGATGATATCTAGCCCATGCATGGTTAGAATTGATGTTGGACAATTACACTGATAAGAACGTATATAGGCTTGTTATCTTAGACTAAGTCAATGATGCATAGACTAAGACAAAAATTTGTAAACTAAGAACAAATACTATGAATTGGTTTTTAATTCTCTGTGATGATTGTGAATAGAACCTCTGTTCAAGACTGAGACAAATAATCCTTCAAATCCTTCTTGCTGATGATTAGAATGTTTTGTCACCCGTACACTCTGGGGTGGGACCAGTGAACCTGGTGTGATGGCACAAACATCAATCTCTTGTGCATCCTACTTGGCTTCGCTGACCCCATCCCTGAATGTTAATATTTATTTCGACCAACAAAGTATGAGGCATGCTATTTAGTTGATACTACTTGGCTCGTATTTTAGTTGGCATTCTTCGTTTATTTTGTTCTTTCTTCCATTTTAGTGCCGATGATTAGAATATTTGGTCACCTGTACACTCGGGGGTGGTGCAAGCGAGCCTGGTGTGATTACATAAATATCAATCTCTTGTGCATCCTACCCGGTCTCGCTTACACCATCCCTGAATGTTAATATTTATTTAGACCAACAAACTATGAGCCATATGCTATCTAGTTGATACTACTTGGCTCGTATTTGAGTTGGCATTCTTCCTTAACTTTGTTCTTTCTTCCATTTTAGTGACGATGATTAAAATGCTTGGTCACTCGTACACTCGGGGTGGAGCCAGTGAGCCTGGTGTGCTGTCACATATATCAATCTCTTGTGCATCCTACCTGGCCTCACTAACTCCATCACTGAATGTTAATATTTGTTTCGACCAACAATGTGATGATGACATCCCTACTACACCAGTACCTCCGTCATTACCAAATGAAGATGAAGCTGCTGTGAATCTCAAGTCCAATTAAGTTCGGATTGGACCTATTACAAGGGCTCGTGCGAAGCTACTTAAACAACAGGTGAACTTGTTCCTAAACGATACTTTGATTGATGAGAACTTTATACTGCCTAAGTTCTGTTACTTATGTATCATCAGGTATGAAGAGGAGACAAGCATCGCACGAGGAGGAGAAGAGCAGCTGGACGTGAAGATGGACGTGAAGATGGACATGGAGCTGGACATGAAGATATCTCATGGACGCGCGAGGGAGGAGCGGGAGGCATGCACGAGAAGAGAAGCCAAAGTCCAGGCCAGCCCAGCACCCGGTCAGACCGACCGCCACGCCGGCGCGCCCGGTCCCCGGCCCGGTCCAACCGGGCGGCACGCCGGATGCGTCCCGGCGCCAACCGGACGCGACGCTAATGCCAACCGGGCGGGCTACTGCAGAGCACTTCCCGTGCCCGGTCAGCACCCGGTCACTGGCCCGGTTTTAACCGGCCAGCCCGGTCCCAGGCCCGGTCAACCGACCACCACGCCGGCCGTGTCCGAGTCTGTCTCGACCAGATCTATTCTGGGTCGGTTATTTTTGTATCTTTTCGACATGTGGTCGTCCTGAACCCCTATATAAGTGCCCAGGACGCCCCCAAAGTTGCTTTAGAACATGTTTAAGATAAACCCTAGTTCTTAGTTGTTTGCTCTGCAAAACTATTGAATTCCCTACACCATATTGCTTGATGTTGTGTAGATCTGAAAGTCTTGTTTAATCTATTGTTCCATTGGGAATTAGAAGGTTGCAACTTACCGCTTCGTGGTTGGCGGCTACGTGCTCAAGTGTGTGGAGTTACGAATATCCTGCAGGGTTGAGAGCTGTTGCATTGGCGACAGGGACCAATCAAGAGATCTCGTTGCGTCATACAAGTTATCATCCACTTCATCAAGTTACCTCCGCTGCAATCACCCCGTGATCATCATCACCACCGTTGCTTACTGAGAAGATTGGGCTACCCCTTATCATCTTGGTATCAGATTCTCGGGTTTCCTCGGTAAGCCATCCACAATCCACCCCATAGTTGAGTTGTGAGTGTTTCCTTTCCAGAAAAAGCCAAAAAAAATTAGGGTTAGGGTTTGCCATAGCCTTAGATTGCACTAATTTCGAGTTTTAGTTGCTTTTCGTAGTTGTTTTTGCGTATCTTTTTCTTCAATCTAGTATTGTTAGGGTTTGAGTCTCCACTATCATCTAGTTTCAGTTTTGTTACTTCGAGTACACATAGCATACACTGTGCTTGTTCCCAACCATAGACACAGACTTTCGATATAAGTGACTAGGAACTTCCCCAGAAGAGACTAGTTTTACCGCTCGACAGGCTGCTCGTTAGGTTCTCGGTGCTTTGCAATTTCTGTTGGCCATGTTGTCAAGGAGTTGTGTCATAAAATCAAAAAAAAAAAAAGTCAAGAAAAATAGAAAAGAAGCAAAAAGAGCTACATAGCTGCGTGTTATACAAAAAGAAAAATCCAAAAAGAAAAGTGAAGTGCTAGAAGAATCAAGTGAAGGCTTAATTTACTTTACTGCACCCGTAGTTGAGCAATTGTGTGCCTGTCTCGTTGAGCTTTGCTAGCGTCTCTCTAGTGCATTGCAACCTTTCCTACATATAGTTGCATTGCCACATTTATCGCCTTGTGTGAGTATCATTGGTTGTCTACGGTCAGCTCTAGAGCTTGTTATTGGTGCAAATAGGTAGCCCACCTACAGCCCCACATATATCCTGCTTTGCCGTGTGATTTGTTCTTATACCCTTGATATTCGCTTCGCTACGTCAGTGCACTAGTTGTCACTACAAGTGGTAAGCAATACTAATTCACTTTGGAGCGGTAAGATTTCCTTCTCTTATCAGTTTTGAGTGAGTTGTGAGAGTACCACCATATATTTTTGATTTAGTGCACTAACCTACTAACCATGTCTGCTAGTGATGCTAAAATTGTTAACCAGGAAAACAAGGATGCTGCTTATCTCATGACATGGAGGGAGTATGAGGCTCTTCGTAATGAGATGCGACGTGAATTCCGCACTCAGGATGATGAGCTTAGGGGGACGGTCCAAGGGATCTCCCAGAAGCTGGACGCCAGTAGTGCGACCGTCACTACAATAAGAGATGAAATGACGGATATCCAGCGCAGTCTTCAAGGGTTGCAAATGGCTGTTGACAATTTGACAAACCTACAACAACATGAAGACGAAGACGAAGCCAAAGATGAAGCACCTAATGCTAATCGTGGTGCTGCACGTGGTAACTGCGGCCGTGGGTTTGCTGAACTCCGACATCAGGTCGTGGATTTGAGGAAGAAGATGGATCTGGTAAGCCTAAGTTCTCCATACCCAAGTTTGAAGGAGGTGCTGATGTTGAAGAATACCTCACTTGGGAGCTGAAAATTGAGAAGTTATGGCGCCTACATAATTACACTGAAGATAGGAAGATCAAGCTTGCTTCTTCTGAATTTGATGGCTATGCATTGCGTTGGTGGGATGGTTTGGTTCGTGCTCGCGAAGAAGATGGTGAACCGCCTATTATCACATGGAGTGCTATGAAGGCGGGAATGAACGAGCGTTTTGTGCCCACTAATTATTTGCGGTCTATATTTGATAAGTTGACCCTACTGAGACAAGGTGTGAAGACTGTTGATGAATATTACATGGAGATGGAGATGCTAATGCAGCGTGGCCGTGTCCATGAGTCCCTTGAGATGACAATGAATCGTTTCCTCAATGGTTTGAAGTATGATATCAAAGGCATTGTTCGTCATTACAGTTACACCACTATGAATGAGTTGCTACATCATGCAAGAGAAGCTGAATCACAGTTGGCTGACGAAGCAAAGGTTAAAGGTCGTGCTACGGGAGCTGGGCGCTTCACGCCTCGGGCGCCCCCATCTATGGCGCCGGCGCCATCGACGCGCTCCGCTAGCAAACCGGTCTCCAATGTGTCTAACACAAAGAAGTCCGAATTGCTGCAAGTACGAGTGGTTCTAGCATGTCTACTGTGCGCAACCGCGATATGAATTGCCATACATGTGGTGGCAAGGGTCACTTCAAGAGGGATTGTCCTAACCGCAAGGTCATGATTATCAATGAGGACAATGAGTATGAGACTGGAGATGATGTTGATCCAAATGCTCCAGAAGATGAGGATTATGACACTGATGGTGTAGATGCATATCCGTCTGATGCTCGCACTATTGTTGTGTCTCAGCGTGCTCTTAATGTGTTGCCTAGTGCATCTACTCAGCGCTGCAATTTGTTCCAAACAAAGGCTTTAGTTGGTCCTGACAAGGCTTGCAAAGTCATTATTGATGGCGGGAGTTGCCGCAATTTAGCAAGCAAGGAGTTGTGTACCAAGCTGAAGTTGAAATATCTACCGCACCTGCATCCATATTATATTAAGTGGTTGAGCGACAATGGTGAGATGAAGGTAAACCACATGGTGCATGTTGAATTTGCGATTGGACCGTATAAGGATTCCATTGATTTTGATGTGGTTCCTATGACGGTGTGTCACCTACTATTGGGTTGGCCTTGGCTCTATGACCGTTCTATGCAACACAATGGCCGTGCCAATACATATCACTTGGAGTTCAAGGGCAAGAAAATCAACTTACAGCCTATGTCACCACAACAAATTGTCAATGAATCTCGTCAGAAAGTTGAAGTAAACTTGGAGGATGCTTCTTTAGATAGGCGAGAGAATTGTAATGTCGTGAGTGATATAACGAAAAGTGAGAGAGTGAATTCCTTAGTCTCATTAGCCACCAAAGAAGACATGACAGAATTTAGTGACGATCCTACAGCCATGCCTCTTGTGCTCTTGTACAGGGGTACGGTTTTGGTTTCTATCGACATGACCCCTCTTCCTATTGGTGTTTCTAAGGTTTTGCAGGAATTTGGCGACGTGTTTCCGGATGAAGTACCCGCAGGTCTACCACCATTGCGAGGTATTGAGCATCAAATCGACTTGATCCCCGGAGCTTCGCTACCCAATCGGGCACCATATAGAACGAACCCCGAAGAAACGAAGGAGATACAGAAGCAAGTACAAGCGCTACTCGACAAAGGTTATATCCGCATAAGCCTTAGTCCTTCTGATGTTCCTGTTATTTTAGTTCCTAAAAAAGATGGTACATGGCGTATGTGCGTAGATTGTAGAGCGATAAACAACATTACTATTCGATATCGTCATCCTATTCCCCGTTTAGAGGATATGCTAGATGAATTGAGCGGTGCTGTTGTTTTCTCTAAGATTGATTTGAGTAGTGGTTATCATCAAATTAGGATGCAAGAAGGGGATGAATGGAAAACAATCTTTAAAACAAAATTTGGTTTATATGAGTGGTTAGTAATGCCTTTTGGTTTGACTAATGCACCTAGCACTTTCATGAGACTGATGAACCATGTTTTGCGTGAATTTATTGGCAATTTTGTGGTTGTGTACTTTGATGATATACTAATTTACAACCGCAATGAATCTGATCATACTATACATATTCGACATGTTTTGCAAGTGTTGCGTGATAATAAACTCTATGGTAATCTTGAGAAGTGCACATTTTGCAAAGATAAGGTCATATTTCTGGGTTATGTTGTCTCTAAGCATGGAGTAGAAGTAGATGTGTCTAAAATTGAAGCTATTCAAAATTGGCCTACTCCCATGAATGTGAGTCAAGTACGAAGTTTTCATGGTCTAGCTGGGTTTTATAGAAGATTTGTGCCCAACTTTAGTACTATTGTTGCACCTTTCAATGACTTAACTAAAAAGGGTGTAATATTTGAGTGGGGCGCAGCCCAAGATCATGCTTTTGATGAACTGAAGAGATTGTTAACTTCTACACCGTTGCTTGCACTTCCTGATTTCAATAAGCAATTTGAGATTGAATGTGATGCTAGTGGTATTGCAATTGGTGGTGTGTTGATGCAAGAGGGTCACCCAATTGCATATTTTTCTGAGAAACTGTCTGGTGCTAAGTCGAACTATCCTATATATGATAAAGAATTGTATGCTTTAATTAGAGTTCTTGAGGTTTGGCAACATTACTTGTGGCCAAAAGAATTTATCATACATTCTGATCATGAAGCTTTGAATTATCTGAAAGCCCAATCTACTTTGCATAGGCGTCTTGCTAAGTGGGTTGAGTTCATTGAGTATTTTCCATACATTATTAAGCATAAAAAGGGAAAAGATAATATTGTTGCTGATGCTCTATCTAGGAAAACTATGCTATTAAGTCATCTTGATGTTAAAATTCCTAGATTAGAAGTACTATGTGATTTGTATACCACTGATCATGATTTTGCTGAACCATATTGCTTGTGTGCTATTGGTAAAGCATGGGAAAATATCACATACATGATGGGTTCTTGTTTAGAGCTAACAAACTATGTGTTCCAGAATCGTCTGTGCGTTTGCTCTTATTGCAGGAATCACATGCTGGAGGTTTGATGGGTCACTTTGGGCGTGAGAAGACGCTACTCATGCTCGCTGATCACTTCTATTGGTCAAAGATGAGGCGGGATGTGGACAGGTATGTGAAGAGGTGCAATACTTGCAACAAGTCCAAGTCCAAGCTGAAGCCTCACGGTTTGTATACTCCTTTACTGGCACCTACTACACCATGGGAGGATGTAAGTATGGATTTTGTGTTGGGTTTGCCACGTACTAAGAGAGGCCATGATTCTATATTTGTGGTAGTGGACAGATTTTCTAAGATGTCACACTTTATTGCCTGCCACAAGAGCGACGATGCATCACATATTGCTAACCTGTTTTTCAGGGAGATTGTACGAATACATGGAGTTCCGAAGACTATTGTTTCTGATCGTGATGTGAAGTTCATGAGCTACTTCTGGAAGACACTTTGGGGAAAGCTGGGGACAAAGCTACTTTTCAGTACAACTTGTCATCCCCAAACTGATGGTCAAACTAAGGTGGTGAATCGAACCTTGTCACAACTGTTGAGATCCATGATCAAGAAGAACCTGAAGGAGTGGGAAGAGTGTTTGCCGCATGTGGAGTTTGCTTACAACAGGGCGGTACATTCTACCACGGAGTTGTGTCCTTTTGAGGTGGTGTATGGTTTCAAACCCATTACTCCACTTGACTTGTTGCCTTTGCCCATACATGAGAGAGTTAATATGGAGGCATCCAAGAGGGCAGGTTGTGCGAAAGAACCATGTGAAGACTAAAGAGTTGATAGAGAAGAAAGGCAAGAACAATGCTGCAAGGATGAACAAGAAGCGCAAGGAGATGTTTTTCAAGCCTGGTGATATGGTCTGGGTACATTTTCGTAAGGATAGGTTCCCGAAGCTACGTAATTCCAAGTTGCTTCCTCGTGGTGTTGGTCCTTACAAAGTGCTTGCCAAGATCAACGATAATGCATACTCGATAGATCTTCCACTTGATGAGTTTGGTGTCAGTAATTCTTTCAATGTTGCTGATTTGACACCATATGATGGAGAAGACCTTGGAGCATCGAGGTCGACGCCTTTTTAAGGGGGGGGATGATGAGGACATCCCTAGTACACCACTACCTCCGTCATTACCAAATGAAGATGAAGCTGCTGTGAAGCTCAAGTCCAATGAAGTTCGGATTGGACCTATTATAAGGGCTCGTGCGAAGCTACTTAAACAACATGTGAACTTATCCTAAACGATACTTTGATTGATGAGAACTTTATACTGCCTAAGTCCTGTTACTTATGTATCATCAGGTATGAAGAGGAGACAAGCATCGCACGAGGAGGAGAGGAGCAGCTGGACGTGAAGATGGACGTGGAGCTGGACATGGAGCTGGACATGAAGATATCTCATGGACGCGTGAGGGAGGAGCGGGAGGCATGCGCGAGAGGAGAAGCCAAAGTCCAGGCCGGCCCAGCACCCGGTCTGACCGGCCGCCACGCCGGCGCACCCGGTCCCTGGCCCGGTCCAACCGGGCGGCACGCCGGATGCGTCCCGGCGCCAACCGGACGCGACGCTGATGCCAACCGGGCGGGCTACTGCAGAGCACTTCCCGCGCCCAGTCAGCATCCGGTCACTGGCCCGGTTTGAACCGGCCAGCCCGCTCCCAGGCCCGGTCAACCGGCCGCCACGCCGGCCGTGTCCGAGTCTGTCTCGACCAGATCTATTCTGGGTCGGTTATTTTTGTATATTTTCGACCTGAGGTCGTCCTGAACCCCTATATAAGTGCCCAGGACGCCCCCAAAGTTGCTTTAGACCACGTTTAAGATAAACCCTAGTTCTTAGTTGTTTGCTCTGCAAAACTATTGAATTCCCTACACCATATTGCTTGATATTGTGTAGATCTGAAAGTCTTGTGTAATCTGCTGTTTCATTGGGAATTAGAAGGTTGCAACTTACCGCTTCGTGGTTGGCGGCTACGTGCGCAAGTGTGTGGAGTTGTGATACGTCTCCGACGTATCGATAATTTCTTATGTTCCATGCCACATTATTGATGATATCTACATGTTTTATGCATACTTTATGCCTTTATTATGCGTTTTCCGGAACTAACCTATTGACGAGATGCCGAAGTGCCAGTTCCTGTTTTCTGCTGTTTTTGGTTTCAGAAATCCTAGTAAGAAAATATTCTCGGAATTGGACGAAATCAACGCGCAGGTTCCTATTTTTGCACGAAGCTTCCAGAAGACCGGAGGGGAGACGAAGTGGGGCCACGGGGCACCGACACAGTAAGGCGGCGCGGCCAAGGGGGCCCGCGCCGCCTAGTGTGTGGCCCCCTGTCGGGCCTCCGACTCCGCCCTTCCGCCTACTTAAAGCCTCCGTCGCGAAAACCCTACCACGTTCGACGAAACCAGAGAAAACCTTCCGGAGCCGCCGCCATCGCGAAGCCAAGATCCGGGCGACGGGAGTCTCGTTCCGGCACGCCGCCGGGACGGGGAAGTGCCCCGGAAGGCTCCTCCATCGACACCACCGCCATCTCCATCAACGCTGCTGTCTCCCATGAGGAGGGAGTAGTTCTCCATCGAGGCTCGGGGCTGTACCGGTAGCTATGTGGTTAATCTCTCTCCTATGTGCTTCAATACAATAATCTCATGAGCTGCCTTACATGATTGAGATTCATATGATGATGCTTGTAATCTAGATGTCATTGTGCTAGTCAAGTGGGTTTTACTTATGTGATCTCCGGAGACTCCTTCTCCCACGTGTGTAAAGGTGACAGTGTGTGCACCGTGTGGGTCTCTTAGGCTATATTTCACAGAATACTTATTCACTGTTATGAATGGCATAGTGAAGTGCTTATTTATATCTCTTTATGATTGCAATGTGTTTTGTATCACAATTTATCCGTGTGCTACTCTAGTGATGTTATTAAAGTAGTTTATTCCTCCTGCACGGTGTAATGGTGACAGTGTGTGCATCGTGTAGTACTTGGTGTGGGCTATGATTGTGATCTCTTGTAGATTATGAAGTTAACTATTGCTATGATAGTATTGATGTGATATATTCCTCCTTTCGTAGTGTGAAGGTGACAGTGTGCATGCTATGTTAGTACTTGGTTTGGTTATGTTGATCTGTTATGCACTCTAAGGTTATTTAAATATGAACATTGAATATTGTGGAGCTTGTTAACTCCGGCATTGAGGGTTCGTGTAATCCTACACAGTTAGTGGTGTTCATCATCCAACAAGAGGGTGTAGAGTCTAGCATCTATCTATTTATTCTCGTTATGTGATCAATGTTGAGAGTGTCCACTAGTGAAAGTATGATCCCTAGGCCTTGTTCCTAAATACTGCTATCGCTGCTTGTTTACTGTTTTACTGTATCTCTACTGTCCACAATATTACTACCATCAACTGCACGCCAGCAAGCACTTTTCTGGCGCCGTTACTACTGCTCATATTCATTCATACCACTTGTATTTCACTATCTCTTCGCCGAACTAGTGCACCTATTAGGTGTGTTGGGGACACAAGAGACTTCTTGCTTGGTGGTTGCAGGGTTGCATGAGAGGGATATCTTTGACCTCTTCCTCCCTGAGTTCGATAAACCTTGGGTGATCCACTTAAGGAAAACTTGCTCGCTGTTCTACAAACCTCTCTGCTCTTGGAGGCCCAACACTGTCTACAAGAATAGAAGCACCCGTAGACATCAAGCTATTTTCTAGCGCCGTTGCCGGGGAGGAAAGGTAAAGGCACTCATACTCCGGTCCCGGGTAAAGTACTTTCTCGTTGCCGTTGTGTGTGTGCTCGAAGCTATTTCCTTTAGATCCTGCAATTGCATCTTTTTGTTTCTTGTTTACACTAGTTAGGCATAATGGACAACAATGAGCTTCTTATTCTATTTCCTTATTTAAGACATGGATGGTTTGATGCGAAAATTAAAAAACCTATGGAACCTTATTTGCATGCTGGTAGTAATATTAGTATGAACGCTTTGAACACCATTGTTGATAATGATATAGAAAGTTCTAAGCTTGGGGAAGCTGGTTTTCATGATCTTTTTAGTCCCCCAAGCATTGAGGAGAAAATTTTCTTTGATGATACTTTGCCTCCTATTTATGATGATTATAATGATAATGGTCTTTTGGTGCCGCCTACTATGGAGGATAAATTTTATTATGATTATACTATGCCTCCTACAATTGATGAGAATAATAATAATGATAGCTACTTTGTTGAATTTGCTCCCACTACAACTAATAAAATTGATTATGCCTATGTGGAGAGTAATAATTTTATGCATGAGACTCATGATAAGAATGCTTTATGTGATAGTTACATTGTTGAATTTGTTCATGATGCCACTGAAAGTTACTATGAGAGAGGAAAATATGGTTGTAGAAGTTTTCATGTTACTAAAACACCTCTCTATATGCTGAAAATTTTGAAGTTACACTTGTTTTATCTTTCTATGCTTGTTGCATCATGCTTCATGAATTTGTTTATTTACAAAACTCCTTTTCATAGGAAGCATGTTAGGCTTAAATTTGTTTTGAATTTGCTTTTTTATGCTCTCTTTTGCTTCAACTACTATTTCTTGGGAGTGCATCATTAAAACTGCTGAGCCCATCTTAATGGCTATAAAGAAAGCACTTCTTGGAAGATAACCCATGTGTTTATTTTACTACAGTACTTTTGTTTTATATTTGAGTCTTGGAAGTTGTTACTACTGTAGCAACCTCTCCTTATCTTAGTTTTGTTGCATTGTTGTGCCAAGTAAAGTCTTTGATAGTAAGGTTCATACTAGATTTGGATTACTGCGCAGAAATGCATTTCTTGCTGTCACGAATCTGGGTCTAATTCTCTGTAGGTAACTCAGAAAATTATGCCAATTTACGTGAGTGATCCACAGATATGTACGCAACTTTTATTAAATTTGAGCATTTTCATCCCAAGTCTGGTGCCATTTTAAAATTCGTCTTTACGGACTGTTCTGTTTTGACAGATTCTGCCTTTTATTTCGCATTGCCTCTTTTGCTGTGTTGGATGGATTTCTTTGTTCCATTAACCTCCAGTAGCTTTGTGCAATGTCCAGAAGTGTTAAGAATGATTGTGTCACCTCTGAACATGTGAATTTTTGATTATGCACTAACCCTCTAATGAGTTTGTTTCGAGTTTGGTGTGGAGGAAGTTTTCAAGGGTCAAGAGAGGAGGATGATATACTATGATCAAGAAGAGTGAAGAGTCTAAGCTTGAGGATGCCCCCGGTGGTTCATCCCTGCATATTTCAAGAAGACTCAAACATCTAAGCTTGGGGATTCCCAAGGCATCCCCTTCTTCATCGACAACTTATCAGGTTTCTTCTCTTGAAACTATATTTTTATTCGGTCATATCTTATGTACTTTACTTGGAGCGTCTGTTTGTTTTTGTTTTTTTTTGAATAAATTCTTGTGTGGGAGAGAGACACGCTCCGCTGGTTCATATGAACACATGTGTTCTTAGCTTTTAATGTTCATGGCGAAGGTTGAAACTGCTTCGTTAATTGTTATATGGTTGGAAACGGGAAATGCTACATGTAGTAATTGATTAAATGTCTTGGATAATGTGATACTTGGCAATTGTTGTGCTCATGTTTAAGCACTTTTTTGGCGCCGTTACTACTGCTCATATTCATTCATACCACTTGTATTTCACTATCTCTTCGCCGAACTAGTGCACCTATTAGGTGTGTTGGGGACACAAGAGACTTCTTGCTTTGTGGTTGCAGGGTTGCATGAGAGGGATATCTTTGACCTCTTCCTCCCTGAGTTCGATAAACCTTGGGTGATCCTCTTAAGGGAAACTTGCTGCTGTTCTACAAACCTCTGCTCTTGGAGGCCCAACACTGTCTACAAGAATAGAAGCACCCGTAGACATCAAGTTGCGAATATCTTGCAGGGTTGAGAGCTGTTGCATTGGTGACAGGGACCAATCGAGAGATCTCGTTGCGTCATACAAGTTATAATCCACTTCATAAAGTTACCTCCGCTGCAATCACCCCGTGATCATCATCACCACCGTTGCTTACTGAGAAGATCGGGCTACCCCTTATCACAATGTATGAGGCATTCATTTATTCGACCCTAGTTGGCATTCTTCATTTATTTTGGTCTTTCTTTGAGATAGTGCCGATGATTAGAATGTTTGGTCACCGTACACTCTGGGGTGGCGTAAGTGAGCTTGGTAAGATGGCACAAATATCAAACACTTGTGCATCGGACTTGGCCTCACTTACGCCATCCCTGAATGTTAATATTTGTTTTGGCCAACAATGTATGAGACATTTATTTGTTCGTTCCTAGTTGGCTCTTATTTGTGCTAAACTTCTTCGTTTATTTTGGTCTTTCTTCCATTTTAGTCACTACACACTCGGGGGCGGTGCAAGCGAGCCTGTCGGGCGAGAGGAGGGAGCAGAGGACGAACCGGATGAAGACCACTTTCATCGCGATGATGCTCGTAGTGACTCTGATCTATTTGTATCTCGAGATGATGAACTTTGTATGAATTAAGACTTGTATGTAAAAATTTGTATGAATCGAGACTATATGTGTATCTCGATCGGGCTCTAAGTAATGTGATGATGATGTTTATATTATATATGTGCAATGCACATGCTATTTATATTATATATGTATACTGCTATATATAATATGTGTAATATCTGTATATTGTATAACATGTATGTGTATAGCAAGCAGTACAAAATCGTGTATACATGTGACTAATTCTGTGGCGCACCGAGGCATAGGTGCGCCACAGAATGTCTTAATTCTGTGGCGCATGGGCAGATGCGTCACATAATCCTTATTTTAATGGCAAAGATTCTGTGGCGCATTGCCTTTCCCTACTAGTGACAAGGCGTTTTAAAATTTGTGTCAAAGGTAATTCCGCTCTTCTTTTGTAGTTTGTTTTGTTTCTAAAATTGTTATTGAGTTGTAGTAGTAGTTTGACACAAGTACTATTGGATTGTATATGAGTTCGAGCACATATGGTTATTCGATGTCCGATGAGAAGTTTGACATGGAGGAGGATGAAGAAATTGCAATCCTTGTTGCATTGCACAAGAACAAGCGGGTGAACCACAATGGTTTCGTTATCGGTCATGATATGCTGAAGAGGGCTAGTCTGCTGGACATAAAGCTTAAAGCTCAGTGAGCTTATCGAGCGCTCATCCACTCGGCTCGTTTAGCTTGGCTTGTTAAGTATCCAAATAGTGATTTTAGCTCGATATCATTAATGAGATAAACAAGCAAGCCGGCGAGCCTCGCTAGGAGCTAGTTAAGATCGTTAATTATGATCCCATCTTACTTACTAACCAGAAACACCAAAACTACATGTGCATAGCTTGCTTTGATAGCCAAATCTTGATGCTTAGCTAGTATGTTTAGCTAACACATGTCATATTGTACCATGTTGCTGCTTGGATACATCACTGATGCCAATTTTTCTTAACCTAATAGCCATTTTTCTTAACAATATTAACGAGCCGCTCGTGAGAGATTGCGAGCAAATAACGACAGAGCCAAACAAGGATTTTAGCTCATTATTCTTAACTAGCTTGACGATTCGAACCTTAATGATCACGGGCTTAACGAGTTGAGGCTGAACGAGCGGAGAAGCTCGTTAGTCTAGGCATACTTTATGGGCACAACCGGTTGATGCTCAACTATTTTGGGTAGGGGCCGGCGTATCTCGAGCGATACTTTCTTTTCATGTTTCGGATGGGAACCGAGTAGTTCCAAGACATTGCAGAGTCTATGAATTTGTATGATAACTTCTTCAAGCAAAGAAGGAATTACGCTGAAGAACTTGGACATCGCACCATCTGGAAGGTGACTGCCACATTGCATATGATGGCATTTGAGCCGACGGATCTTGTTGATGACTCTTGGAAATGGGTGAGAGCCAATCCATCAAGTGTGTCAACCGCTTTGAAGTTTCTAGTGTCGAGGTGTTTGGTCCTCAGTAGTTGAGAGCACCAAATGCTCAAAACATGGCCAGGCTTCAACGTGGCTCGTGATTTTCTAGGTACTAGATTTAGATGTGCGCCTTGGCGCACGATCCCGTGAAGCTCGTGTATAAGTAGGAAAATGATAATAATTTTCATATGCTTACGAAAATGTAGTGATGATCATTCTGTAATACACTTAAAAATAAATGAGAAAAACTCTACAATTTTAAGATATTAATTGATCTTTTCTTTTGTTTTCTCGGTAGTACATCAACACAACTCACTCGGACGTTGCTCATATTAAGACCCCTCTCCCTCCAGGTTCGTACATAAGATCCATCAAGGCGGATTAATAATTAGCAAGTGGTGCAAATTGCAGTTTAGTCCAAATAGAATAGATCCTCCTTTTGTCACCTGCTATGACAAGAATTGCAGTATGGCATATACTACTTCTGATTCGTTGTCCCTGTCAAAGAAAAGGCACAAACATTTAATTGGGAATTACAAAATTACTAATAAATGAAGAAGAAAAGAACAATCCGACAGATGACTAAGAGAACAATATGCATTCGACAGATGACTAAGAGAACAATATGCATTGGACCGAGAATGATCCAGCTAAATACAGTTGATACAACATAATATGGGATTTTCTTAACTGCAAATAAGGCTTTGTTGTATTACCTCACTATAGGACACACCTCACATAGTTAATATATTCAGTACATTAACTTTTATACATACTCATATAAAAAGCCGTGAGTCCGGGTGACTAACTTAACCAATATGCATGGACATTATAAACTTCAATTAGAAAGACATGTGCATAGGTTTGAATTAAATAGAATATATGATCTAACATAACTATAAGACATTAACATAAGTGAATGATTCTCCAAGATTAAAATGTTTACGGAGAATACGCACCAAAAGAGAAATAATGATATATCATCATCATCTTCATTAATTTGATCCTTGAGGACAGCCATGCGGTTTCCTTAAGCGTCCATCAATATAAAGCACATTTTCTTATGGGCAGTATATCATACAAACACCCATGCTAAAGAAGCAACATGATATCACGTAGTTTTCATTATGAAGGAAAACATACACATAACTAAAACAATAAATCCAAAACCAAATTAAAAGTAAGCACCATTATCTCTAAAATGAATTAGCTGTGATGAGATGGGAACAAAGGAGAAACAACCTTTATCTGAACATAACTGTTACAGATATGATAGAATGAGAAAAGGAGGCATCTCCAAATTAAATCCATACGCGAAGAACAATACAGAAATGAAGCAAAGTCAAGGTAGTCACCTCTAAAGAAGTAGTAGTAGAGGAAAATCTACAATCTGTATGTTTGCCCATATGGCTATTATAATGCACGGGCCCCTCCAACCTGCAGGTTGTGGGTATCACAAAAATAAAACACCCCTCAACAATAAAGTTGTTAAGATACACAATGCTTAGTAGCTGCAGATAGAACATGAGACTCTACTGAACAAAGTGAAACCAAGCAATGCAGCAAATTTCCCAAAGTGGGCTATATACTGTAATGTCTAACGATGGTGCATCCAACGAGCCTTTTAGAGATAATAAAAATTCTTCTTTTCAGCAAGGCGAAATGGGAGAGTAGAGAAATCAAGTACAAAGTTATTTCTCCAGGATAAAGAAGATAGACAGGGAAGTAGAGAAATCAAGTAAGATGAAGTATCTTTCAGGAATAAGAAAATAAAAGACTACAAAAATAAATGTTTCAAGCCTAACCAAAGATAAAATGATGTATCTATGTATATTCAAAGATAAAATAATGAATCTATCTATACGGATTTTTTTTAAATAAACACTTCAAGTCTTTAGCAAAAAAAATTAGTGCTTCTTGAAAACCATGATATACTGTAATTTTTGTACTCCAAAATCTTAAAATTTTCTCACAGGTTTTACAGTTTGATCCTTCATTGACTAAGAAGGAACTCAGAGTCTTAAAGAATGTTGATGTAAATGGTTGCTATAATACTTTCTATCTTTCTTATCCACAGACTATTCTAGGAACAAAAATAATGAACTTTGCATCAACAGACAAATAGAAGCAACGTGACATACCTCATTTAAAACTCGGGTTACCCTAGCCAAACACAGTGCCACGTGAGGCGGTGCAGGGCCCAGGAAAGACTTTATGCCATATAGAAAAGAGTACTAATTGTGTAAACAAAAGCACTGCTCACCAAAAACTGTGTACAAACTAAATGTTATAGCTCAGTATAACAACAAATAAAAGTTATTGGAAAGAGGGACATGGGTCTACTTTGAGCCACTGGACAAAGTAGGCTAAAATGTAAATATATGTGGAACCAAAGTAACTACGAAGCAAGTTGAATTTTAGTCAGCCAAATTATATTCATAAATAGCCGCTCTGTCTTTTTATGGTCATCTCCCTTAGCTTAGTTCACACACCAAATAAGAAATTATTGTGTTATTTTTGCAACTCACACGTATCATTTGCTGGCAAATTTTTAAGCCAAATTTTCTAGGAAATTAGTACCTATTGAGGATCGGCTTATATATATTAACTAATAGCGGAGCTGCTTCTTATAACCAAACCAGGCCTTAGGTATGATAGTACGATGAGGATTAGATAACGGCAGCTCCAGCCCCGCGCTGGGATCGGACTTTGCTCCGTGTGGGCGACTGGCCATATGCCGTATTGAATCCTCCTAACCTGTTCTTCCCCAATCCTATTTTCTTCCTTAGATCCTAATTTAGCTGATCGATTCCCCTCTGTTCCTCCCGGTTTCCATCTCCCAACTCAGATCAGGTGCTCCTTCTCCTTTTCAAAGCCTGTCTCTCCACTCCTTCGTTCTTTGTTTTCCCCAACTAGATTCAATCCTCTGATCCGGTTGACCTCCAGCTCCTTCAAGTCTGTATCGCATAAAATCTCTTCTTGCACAAGCTGAATCGACTGATTGCTCAGGGCTTCACTTCAATCAGTACATCGCTGATAAGGGGTGTGAAACGGCCATAGGGCTTGAGCTCCAGCATCCATTGGCCTGGGACCTCGTTTTCTCAGAAGGCGGTCGGCAAGAGAGAGAAGCAAAGGAGGAGATTGTTGAGTAGCTACTGATTTCTGAAGGCAGAGGCCTCCACGGCTGATGCTGCGGTAGCGTCAGAGTGGAAGTCACCATAGACGCCATGAAGGCCATCGGTTGGAACTGCTATGGCATGGGAAAGGATCTTGGCAATGCGAAGATGGGTTATCTTGCCAGAATGATCAACTCCACAAAAGCTCAGATAGTCTTCATCTCCGAAATAAAATCCTCAAAGGTAAAATCTTCTGATCTTGTTACGAGGTTTAACATGGCGGATAGTATCGTAGTTCCTTCACAGAGACGTTCGGGCGGGCTTTGGCTAATGTGGACTGATGATATTCAGGTTTCGGTCCATAGTGCTAGTTTTCATGTCATCTTAGCAACCGTTGTTGATAGTACTAGTAATCTGAAGTTTGGGATTATTTGCATGTACGGCGATCCCTATCATCGCCAGACTAGTCAGATATGGGATCAAGTGGCGTCTTTTGTTTATGATAATTATACCATGCCAATGTTATGCATCGGAGATATGAACGAACTTTTATATGATATGGACAAAAACTCTCTGAATGTTAATCGTTCGCGTATGAATGCTTTTCGCTTCTTAGTTAAACAATGTGGGCTCTTTGATTTGGGGTTTAGTGGACCGGCTTACACTTGGACTAATAAGCGTTTCTCCTCGAACCCTACTTATGAAAGACTTGATAGATGTTTAGTGAACGCTGAGTGGTGTGTGGCTTATCCCATATCAAATGTCTACAACATGCCCATCATTCATAGTCTTAGTGATCATGCTCCAATTTTATTATCTACTGATGGCCCTGTTCGTAGAATTAAAAAGTCTTTTAAATTTGAAAATTGGTGGCTCAAGGAGCAAGATTTTCAATCTCATGCCCAGGCTGTTTGGTCAACCAGTATAAACCGTTCTTTTTCGAATAGAACTAAACATCTTGCAGGATCACTCAAGATTTGGTGCAGGAAAAAGAAGCCTATTCAACAGGAACTCAATGCTCTTGAGGATCAAATCAAACAAGTGCAGATGCAACCCACGCAGCTCCAGGACCATGCACTTGAAGCCTCTTTGGTTACTAGGTACGAGCAAAATATGACTAAACTAACAGATTATTATGCACAGAGAGCTAAAAAACAATGGGTCAAGGATGGTGACAGGAATACTTCTTTTTTTCATCATGCAATTCTGAAACGCAGGAGAAGGAACACCATTGTCTCTATTAAGGATGAAAATAACAGCACACATTTTATGCCTGAACAAATTGGCAATACCTTTGTGAATTATTTCAGATATATCTTTGCTTCGTCGAATATTAATAATGGCAGGCCATACATGGGATCTCAGCTTCCCGAAGCAAGTGGTGACTTCACCTACAGTATTCCTGACAAACATGAGCTTTTCGAAACGCTCAAGGAGATGAAAAGAAATGCCTCACCAGGTCCGGATGGGTTCAACGTTGAATTATATTTGGCTACTTGGAGCTGGATTGGAGATGATGTCGCAATGTTGGTAAGATCTTTCTTTGAGTCTGGTGTGCTGCCTGCTCATATAAATGATACTCATATTGCTTTAATCCCTAAGAAGCTTGTGCCTCTTGTTCCGGCTGATTATAGACCCATTAGTCTTTGCAATGTTATTTACAAGCTTATTGCAAAATCCCTAGCTAACAGACTAAAGCCACATCTGCCGGACTACATCGACCCTTCCCAACAAGCTTTTATCAAAGGTCGCCGTATTAGCAACAATATTATCATTGCTCAAGAAATAACCCATTCTTTTGCTCTCGGCTCCTTCAAAGATCAAGCGTTCATGCTTAAAATTGATTTGGCTAAGGCTTTTGATCGCTTGGAATGGAAATTCATTACCGCAGCTCTTTCTCGTAAAGGGCTGCATGGTCATTTTATAAACTTGGTCCATGCTTGCATTTCTTCGCCCACTTTTTCTGTTGTCATCAATGGCCAACCTTTTGCAAGGTTCCGCAGTGATAGAGGAATCAGACAAGGATGTCCTCTCTCACCATATCTTTTTGTTCTAGCAATCAATGAACTTGCTCTAGCTCTGCAAGATGCTATGGCTAATAACTCCCTTGATGGAATTGCTTTAGGACCGAATTGCCCTCCTATACATTCTTTAATGTTTGCAGATGACCTTTTGATTTGTGGCCGGGCAAATTTCCAAGAGGCATCAAGGATGCGGGATATTCTTTACGCTTTCTGCTCCGCTTCTGGCCAAACTCCAAATTGGTCAAAATCTGGCATCATATTTAGTAAGCATGTTCAGCCTAGTACTGCAACTGTCATCAAGCAAATTTTTCCGGTTCAGGATATCAATGCTTCTTTCATACATCTCGGTCATCCTCTTATTCTCCCAGGCAAAGATAGAACTTCAGCTTATGGCTTTGTGCTTGATAAATTCAAATCCAAGCTAAGTACTTGCAAGGCAGACAAACTCTCCCACGCCGCTCGACTCACTCTTATTCAATCAGTTTTCGCCTCCATTCCAGTTTATTACATGTCCAATATTTTATTCACTAAAAAGTTCATTGCCAAGCTAACAGCCATCATCCGAACTTTTTGGTGGACTGGGGTGAGAGACGAAACAAATAGCCGAATCCTTTGCTTAAGGGCTTGGAAAGATATCTGCACTCCAAAAAAGGAGGGAGGTTTTGGCATTAGAAACTTTCAGGCCATGAATCAAGGACTTATCCTCACAGCCGCATGGCGAATCGCCAACCATCCCGACGATACTCTCCACAAAATTCTGAAATCCAAATATTTCCATGATTGCTCTATTTGGCGCCCAAAGCCCAATGTGCCAAAATCAGCTTTCTGGGCCTCTGTCATAAAGGTTCTTCCCCTCCTACAAACCCATTCTTTTTATCAAATAACTCAAGGCAACATCTCAATCTGGAGTTCACCGTGGTGCCAAGCTTGGGAAGGTATCTATGATGATTTAATCATTCAACACTCAAGTTTTGTTTATCCGGCTGTAGTCAAAGACCTTTGGTTGCCCAATCAGAAGGTTTGGAACGATCAACTCATTGACACTTTATTCCAACAGCCAACAGCTCAAATCATCAAACAGACTCCTATTATTAATTCTCAAGATAAAGATATTTTGTGTTGGAAGTTAACCCCTAATGGAAAGTGCAATTCGAAAAGTGCATACCGTGCTTGTTTGCAGAGACTACAGGAGCTTGGGGAACCCGCGCCAAGGCAGGTACCTCCTGCTACTATTCAGCTCCTCAATCAGGTATGGCACAACAAACAGATCACACCAAGAATACAAGCTTTTGCTTGGCGGTTTCTGCGTAAGGCTATACCAACGGGAGCTCGGGCAGGTAAGTTCTCCAAACATATAAGCACCCTTTGCTGCAGGTGTGGACTCGAGGAGGATGACATCCATCTTTTTTTCACATGTTACTTTGTAAGGGCTGCTTGGTTTGACTCGCCTTGGTTCATTCGCACTGATATTCTCACTCTAAACTGCAACTCATTGACACAAATTCTTCTTAACTTGCTAAATATGAATCACCCACATGCTTCTTTACAAAATGTTTTAACTTTTATGTGGTGCATATGGAAGTCCAGGAATGATTGCCTCTTCGATAGGAAAAAGGGAGAGCCTTACCAAATTAATCTTAACGCTCAGGCGATTCACAATAATTTGGAACTGGGCAATTTCACTGAACCTCACTTGCAGGTACAACCGAATGTTCAAGTCATTGCAAGCGACTCACTTCCAGTACCAGGGAATACCATTAAGTCTGATCTTGCCATAACTGGACCCAAAGTGTATACGGATGCAGCGTGGAAAAAGAAAAGATCTCCAGGACTAGCAAGGGTGGTGACAGGACTAGGTATATTCTGTCAATTTCAAGAGAAGCAGAGCAGCACAAAGATTTTCATCCAAGCCTCCACAACCACAGCATCATCTTCTCTTCAGGCAGAAGCTTGTGCACTTCTCATTGGTGCAAAGGTTGCATCACTTCTTCAACTTAAGCAGGTCACTTTACTCACCGATAATTTATGTTTAGCCAAAGCGGCAGCTACCACCACAACATCTGATCCACAAGTGCTATGGGAAATTCGATATCTTATTGCTGAGTACAAACAGGCCTCCAAAGCGCTATCGCCCAAGATTTACCATATAAGCAGGAATTTAAATGGGGTAGCGCATAGTTGTGCACAACAGGCCATCAGGCAATCAATCTTCAGTTGTACAAATTTGGCTCATGTCACAATGCCTTGTCTGACTGCTATATTGCTTCAGAACTCAGTCTTCCAAGGCACTGTAATTCACGCTGTAATTTGTTCATGAGCTGAATATATTTGGCGCCTCCGGCGCTTTCCTTGTTCAAAAAAAAAAAAGGTATGATAGTACATAAACACACCTGAACAACAACCTATCTTTTATCAAGAACTTGCTCATGATTGATTTCCTTTTTTTGGAAGACCAAAAACAAACCAACAGGGGAAGGAACCCCTGTTATAAAGACATTTTGCTAGATAGGAAGTTATGTGGAAATAATGGCATATTGCCAATTTTAAAAAGCAACCGAAGCACATTGCAATGAAAAAAACTTTCAGCTTCACAGAGTTCATTTTTAATGTTGCGGTACTTTTCATCCAATTTTATAATCATTGTACCTTATTAACTGTGTAGAAATTAAAGAAGGCAAACACTTCAAGAATTTTTCATTGTACACAAAAAAAGCATCTTACCTGTATTAGATAAATGTCATAGATATTATACCTGACACATGCAGGGTTGGCCCTATAGTACTGATCACTGATGGTCTTCACCAGATAATGGTATAGCCCTGCAAACCTAAAACCATGTCATACTTATCAATACGTATCACACAATAGGTGATCCAGGAGACAAGCACGAGAGGAAAATTATGTGATGAGGCTATGGCCCAACTTTTATCGCTAGCAAGCTTGGGGATGTATATATCAACCTTGCAGAATTTTGATGTGTCCTTAGCAAATGAAATGAAGTAAACAAAGACAGAGAAACACATTTGATAATAGAATTGTAAGAAGTCGATTGGGAAGTTCAGTGGTAAAAATTGAGTTATACAAATAAAACCAAAGTAAACCTGGTTGATACATATATCTCAGCGTTCTTATGTAGGAGTAGGTCAACTCAAATGGGTAGTAAGCAGTAGTGGCTGTGCCCAATTATTAAAAAAAATGTTCGAAGGTATATCTGATAGAATGTAGGTACATTATTACAAGGTGCAAAATCTACTTGAAAGATAAAAAACAGAGTACTAAGTATTCTGTTTTCTATAGATCAAGATGACCCTTGTAATATAAATGAAGGTTTGTGCTTTTAGTACTCACTCCTTCGAACAAAGGATGTCTCAATTCAGTCTAAATTTGAATGTACCTAGATGCGATTTAGACGAAGTTGAGACATCCTTTATTAGGCAGAGGAAGTATATATCTTGTAGTCAGATCAATGTATGAAATCGGAGCAGCAAATGAATCTAACAGGGGCCGATATTGCAGCCCCGTCTTCTCAGGCAGACCCATCATCAGATTGAGGTTCTACACAGCCTAGCTAGGTGCTCCCTTCACAAGATTGTCTATCTTGTAGCGATCAAGAAATAATGATTTGGCATCTTTAAGTCTGCAACATAATTTGCTATTGTTTGAGCAACTTAAAGACACTCGCGATAGAGATGATGGCCCTTCCAGGAATTCAGTCCTCAAAGACATTCACGAAGCAGGTACATGACGTGTGTGTGAGGAACATCGCTACCATTTAATACTTTGACAAATTCTACACCCTGAGAACTGAGAAGATGCACCGGCAGAATGTTATGATGCTAACCAGAGTAATGGTGGTCCTCTCAAAACTATGGCTCCCTGTAGACATATAATTTAACCCACTTGATCAAACAAACAAACCTTGTATGTAGGCTTGAGATGTTGATACAAATCATTCACTCCTGGTGCCATTTCAACAAACATGGTAGATTGCATCCCACGTTTCTATACATTATATGTATAAAAGAAGTGATTTAGCAACAGCATTCGACACATTTATTATGCTTTTAGTGAAGCACACAGTAAACTGTAGAACCAGTAGTTATCTCTGAATATATGCTTACCATGCCTTTAGTGAAGATCTTCTCACCATGCAGGAGTTATCTCTGTAGAACCAGGAGTTAGCTGTGAACGAACATGGGGTGAAGCCTTTTATTCCATAAGCATAAATACCCAGTTTTATCTATCTCGGTGCAAATATTGCTTCCTTAGCTCTGCGTCCTAAAGAAATGCAGGTGACAGGGAGAAAATTGGCTAACAATTTAGCATTACAAACTTATATTTCAAAGTCATAGCACCTGCAAAATATACCGACCTGCCCCAGTAACCATAGATTTTGCATCTATTATAATGCTGCTCAGCTTGATCAGTTTCGCCTGCAATGCAAAAATAAAATATGGTAAGAACTTATATGCTAAGAAGATTATTAATCTGATGACATTTCTTTAGTGTACATAAAGGAGCATAACACAGTGGCAAAATATTTTTCACAAATTTACCACCCGTACTACACAAAATAGAGAACGAAGAACTCTAATTGATTCTCACCTTTATTAGAGGAACAAGAGGGAGCTGAACAGACGTGGGATATCATCCTGGATTGGCAACAAGGCATGCATTTCTTATTTCATCTCAAAGAATTTCTGTCAAACCATACACAACCTCTTCCTGAATAAACAGAGAAGCAGGAAATGATTTCACAACAAATATATATACTGGCATAAGAGCAATAAAAAATATATGGGATACAGAGGAATCTAATTCAAGCCCTACATAAATAAACAAATGGAAGTTATTAAATAAGTCTGTAGGAGAAAGTAGTACAAGAACCTGAAGTTCTGGTGCCCTATGAGCATGACCATACCACTCTGCATACTGATTGATGTCACACAATCAGAAATCCTGCAAGCATGGTAAGTCACTCATAAGAATGATTGGCTGTTCTCTAACCAAGGCATTACCTACATAGATAATAAAGTGTCAGTTTGTGGAGATCATACCGTTGGGAGATCAACATGTGGAAAATATAGAACCCTAATATTTCGTTGTATTGATCTGGACCCTGGTGAGGGGTTTATATAGGAATACAAAGGGAGGTTCTTGGAGTACAAGACAAGTTGTGCTAAGTTTAAACCGACTATATCTCTAACTCTAGAATACTCCAATATCTCTACGTATTATACTTCTAACATTCCCCCTCAGTCGTAGCGGGAGTGAAACGAACGTTTGCGACTCGGAGAAGTCATGTGCGTCCGTCGCCTCCTCCACCTTGTCATCATCGACGTCCCCTTCTGGTTCCTTCTCTTCCCTCTCTTCCCTCCCGCAGTCACAGCGGGAGTGTCATGGGCGCAAACGATGACGCGGATGCTGTTGACTGGAGCTCTTGAGTCGCTGTAGACGTGTGTATGATGTTGATGTCGAGGTAGCCGAGCGTGATGTAGCCATGGTCGTGGTTGTCGCGGTCGGTGTAGCCGATAGAGCCAAATGCGCAAAAAAAAAAATGCACGGTTTTGTGTCGTAGGGCGGCGGCGGCAGGTTTTCTGCGACGGCGGCAGGTTTTTGTGTTGTAGCGCGGCGGCGGCAGGTTTTCTGCGGCGGCGGCGGAGTTTTTACCAGGCGGGCGAGGCGATTGTAGGATCGCCCTAGCACAGCGCCGGCGGGTTTTTAGGCGGCGGCGGCAGGGTTTCTGCGGCGGCGGCGGGTTCTTGGTTGTCATTGGCAGCGTGCGGCGGCGACTCGCATCGGAGCGGCGGCGACATGCGGCGAGGTTTTGTTTTTGATGGCTTTCGGCGACGACTCGCATGATGTAGACCTTGGCGTTGTTTGGTGTTGGCGATGTAGAACTCGACGAAGAGCTTGATGTAGTTGTACAGCTTGACGTAGTTCTTCATGTTGGTGCGGATCAGCGACGATGTAGTTGTCCAATGTCGATGAAGATCTTGATGGTGCTGAAGCTGGGTCGATGTCGTTCCGGCTTGACGCAGTGTAGATGTCGGTGCAGTGCAGATCCTTGCAGATCCTGGTGTTGACGAAGTCGCGATAACATTGTTGGTCGGTCAGTCGGTGCGGGAGGTCGCGGCAGCTCTGTATGAGCCTGAGAATCGATCTGCTGCACGCCCATGCACAAGCATGCATGCATCTCCAGTTCTCCACATAGAAAAAGTGAATCCTTGATTGCCTGTACGTACCCTGAAACAAACTTGCTGCTGCATGCCCACGCCGCCGCGCGTGAAGAAACAAGCAGAAAGTCGCGTGGCCGCGGCCTCTGGATGCGTACCGCGGCTCGGACGTACGAGAGGACAGCGGAGGGAGCGGGCAACCTGTACACCGCCGTATGATCCGAATTTTTGCACTGATTTGGACCGGACGAGGACAATGAATCTGGTAGATTTAGGGATTTTATTTCTGGCTAATTGGATAGAATCTGGGAATTTGAGAATTTCGAAATTTGGAGCTAAGCTAGGAACTCGAATTTGATCTAAGATCTAAACTGAAGAACCGATCCGATCATTGATCGAGACCGGGTGCCGCGCCCCCGAGGAGATGATCTCCCAGGGGCGGCGCGATGCGGAAGTGGTGGGAGACCTAGGATCGGCGCCGTGAGGCTAACCGCTCGATACCATGTGGAAAATATAGAACCCTAATATTTCGTTGTATTGATCCGGACCCCGGTGAGGGGTTTATATAGGAATACAAAGGGAGGTTCTTGGAGTACAAGACAAGTTGTGCTAAGTTTAAACCGACTATATCTCTAACTCTAGAATACTCCAATATCTCTACGTATTATACTTCTAACACAACAATCTTCAGTTGTCTAGGTAAATCTCTAGTAATTTCCTGATAGAAGAACTTGCAAATGAGACATTAGTTGAAATATCTTTGGAATAAAATATTATCTTCCAATGGACAACAGTAATTTGATTCCTTAACAAAATTCAGAAATTAACAGAAAACATTTCAGAAAATGCTTGATAAAGATAAATAACCTATGTTGTTCCATGAGACAAGCAACAAAAAACAACATCAACATCTGAAAAATTTGCATCTTCAAGTGTGACAAAATTTGGTAGGTCCTGCAATATTAAAAGAGATCAACATTATGTCAACATAAATTCATATAAAGAAATATGCTACTTCTTAAAGGTTCAGCTAACTCCGTATATACAACGATGAAATTTAGACCAATGTGGATTTTGAAGAAATTACCTAACCTAACATCATGGGGATTTTGTCACTAACATCATAGAGGAGAGGGGATTTGGTGGCCACCCATCTCCCAACGACCTTCACCTTCTCCCCTCCCGACCCGTTGAGGAGATACAGAGACCATGCCATGCTTATAGGGCGAGGGCGTGGGAGTGCAGCGACGACACGATTTTGGCTACAGGGAGGACATGAGGTCGGGCTAAGGAGGGTGGCGGACATAGGTCTTACCTGAACGCATGAGGAAGAGACGGAGCACAACGGCCACCTGCCCCTCTCCCTGAAGATGGCGACTGCGTGAGGTTGTGGTGCGGGCGGAGGCCTGCAATTCCTCCCAGCCATGGGAGCTCGACCAGGAGATGGGGCGCCCATGTCGTGCCCCTGCAACCGCATCAAGGCACTGGAGGTGGGAGCGCCGCCCGCGGCACTTCCGGCTCGCCGCGCCGTAGCACGCCATGGAGACGTCCAGCGAGCGCATAAATCGCCGTTCTACAGGGAGATGGAGGGCATTGGGGAGGAGGCTAGGGGCTGGAGATGGGGAGTGGGAGAAGGAGAATGCTGGGCGGCCAGGGAGGCGGAGCGGCACCGCCATAGGTGGTAGGAGAAGAAAGCAAGGGGATTGGAGAGAAGGAGTCGCGTGAGGCGATTTGGTGTTGTAGGGTTGCGAGACGCCGGGCCAGGCGGGCTTTTTAGTGACCCATGGATAAAATGTGGGTCTGCGCGAGGGCCTCGCGCCCTGGACGGAACGGACGGCCGAGTTCGCGCCACGTCAGCTCGATCGGACGGCTGAAAATCCAAACGCCTGTGAGGCCCCCTATGGGGGGCTTCATATACACCTTTAGATGCTTGTCTCAATTGATTGCATGCACTGGAGTAAGAACTGTCCCACAACTGTGGCATGGCTAGTTCAAAGGACACAAGAATGATTCTATCATCATTCATGATGATGTCCCACAACGTGGATTTGGCATGCTTTTTTTTAGATGCCTCGTTCTTGCAATGACATCAATATTCTTCGAAGGTCACTACTCTTTGCAAAGATATCCATGGGAGAGTCACCACCGGTGGAGTTCAAAGCAAACGGCCACACCTACAGTATGTGTTACTACCTTGCAGATAACATCATCTAAAGGTGAAGCCACTTATGAAACCCCAAGGTAAGAAAAAACTTGATTTTACTATGCGCAAACGACATCTAGGAATGATGGGGAGTGATCATTTGAGATTTTCCAAACCCAATTTACTATTGTGAGAGGACCGGCGAGATTTTGGGACCAAGAGCTATACATGATCATTGAGAACGAGCATAGTCAAGATTTGGACAACGACGGTTATGACTTGATGGACCAAGAGTCGATGTCGCACCGGAGGCAAGACCACATTGCCTGCTTCTTTGACTGATACCATGAGATTCATGATTCCGATATCCATGATGATCTTCGAAGGATCTCATCAAGAGGTGTTGGTCATGGTTTGGCCAACAAAGGTGCTAGCTTCATGTTGTATGTGATGTATTTTATGTTGTATGTGATGAATTGTATGTTGTATGTGATGAATTATGAGCGTTTGTGAGTTGATTTGTGTAGAACTTGATCGTGAACTATTTTTTGTAATAATAAACTTTTTTTACTATGCGCAAACGACATCTAGGAATGATGGGGAGTGATCATTTGAGATTTTCCAAACCCAATTTACTATTGTGAGAGGACCGGCGAGATTTTGGGACCAAGAGCTATACATGATCATTGAGAACGAGCATAGTCAAGATTTGGACAACGACGGTTATGACTTGATGGACCAAGAGTCGATGTCGCACCGGAGGCAAGACCACATTGCCTGCTTCTTTGACTGATACCATGAGATTCATGATTCCGATATCCATGATGATCTTCAGAAGGATCTCATCAAGAGGTGTTGGTCATGGTTTGGCCAACAAAGGTGCTAGCTTCATGTTGTATGTGATGTATTTTATGTTGTATGTGATGAATTGTATGTTGTATGTGATGAATTATGAGCGTTTGTGAGTTGATTTGTGTAGAACTTGATCGTGAACTATTTTTGTAATAATAAATGAACTTTTTTTTGTACGTAATACTAAGTACTATTTGTGATTTACTTGTGTTCAGAATCATTTAGATACGAGTTTGATGATATTTGTGTCACATATTTTTCCTTATTTTGCATCATCTAAAACTGGTGCCATGTATTTTTTAGCCTAAATCCTAAAAATGGTGCCTTATAATGCAAATTTAATGCCCTATTTTACATCATCTATTCGAGATACTCTGATGATGCTATTTACTATATGTATGTGGGTAAAGCCTTGGAGGAGGTTTCAGTTGGCATGCGCTCTCGGACTTTTAAAAGCGCTCGACCTGACAAAAAAGTAGGATGTCAGATTCTCTTTGGGAGACTAAAACTCGAATGTTCTCTCCTCGTATATACTTTTAAAAATACTACCTCTGTCTATAATAGGTGTCTTAGATCTTAGATTTGTTAAAATTTAGATGCATGTATGCACTATTTAGGGCTCCTTTGATTCATGGGAATTGCATAGGAATAGTGTAGGATTTGAAATCTATAGGAAAATTTCCTACACATGTTGTTTGATTCATAGCAATATAGCCTATAGGAACAAATCCTATAGGAATCTTGTAGTGTAAATCCTATAGGAAAAAAACATGAGGTCATATCTCATGGAAAATTTCCTTTGGTACAATCTTATACTTTTCCTATTCCTATAATTTTCCTATTCTATAAATCAAAGGAACCCTAGTGTATAGATATATTTAAATTTAGACATCTTTTTTATAGATGGAGTCAGTATATGTTTGCATCATGCTAAAGATGTACTAGCTTCCATCTTTCAAGAAGGGCGTTCCGTGGCACAAGAACTGTGTTGCTATCGCGGAAAAGTGCATGTTCGAAACAAATCGCAATTCACAGTATATATTCCGAACAATGCGGGATGTCTTTTGGATAACGGGATATAGAAACGTTATTCTAGGAAAGCACTGTTAGGAAACAAATCGTAATTTATCGGACCCACGTTCAATCAGACCCCCAAATATCTCTCATCATAACCGCGCAGTAGTAAACCAATCCCGGTGATGGAAGGCGGTCCTCTAGTCGTCGCCGTCGTCCTTGCCGCTGGAGTTTCTCGATAAGGCGAGAGGAAGCAACCTCCGTGCTGCCGTGCACCTGTTCGTCAACTCGACAAGGAAGTGGTGAGGTGTGATCTTGCGATGCATGACATTCTTTGCTGCAATGGATTTAATTTCTCCTCTTCTCTCCGCCTTGATCTGATCATTTCGTTGCGCCTCCCCAGCTGCAGAGCCTGCCGCGCACGGTGCCCGCCCGCGCGCTACCTGTTCGACGACGGAATGGCACGCATGGCTGCGGACCGAATCACCGCTCTCCCGATCGACCTGCGCCTGCGCTTGCTTTCCTTGCTTCCCGCGGACGACGCCGTGCGGACCTGCATCCTCTCCCGCGAGTGGCTCGGCCTCTGGATGAAGATGCCAGGCCTGCGCCTCGTCTACAAGGACACCTCGAGGTTCACGTCAGCCAGTCGTTTCGACGACTTCGTGAACGATCTCATCCTCCGCCGTGACTGCTTGCCCCTCGACAAGTGCGAGATCCAGGCCTATCTAGCCGACACCGCCGTGTCCTACCCATTCGCCAACGTATGGATCAAGTACGCCCTGGCAGCCAGGGTTCGGTCGCTCCATGTCAGCGGCGGCAACGCTTTCTTCAAACTACGCCTCTACGCGCCGCTTATCTCCGACCACTTACACACCCTGCATCTCTGCGACGTCGATCTGCAAGAATGCTATGCGCCTGTTGATTCCGAATGCTGTATAGATCTCTCGACCTGTCCGTTACTAGAGGATCTAACGATGCGTGCTTGCAGCATCGGCGTGCACAGGATCTCGTCCAGGTCCGTCAAGCGGCTGCGGATCACTGACCGCTCCTCCTTTGCTCATGGTTACCGTACCAGGATCTCGGCGCCGAGTCTTGTTTCGCTGCAGCTGGATAACCATTTCGGCGCCGCTCCTTTGCTCGAATGCATGCCGTTGCTAGAAACAGCTTTCGTTAGGCTTTACGACTGCAATGACTATTGCCATGGCATCGATCCTGGATCGCAGGGTTGTGATAATAAAAGCTGCGAGGGTTGCTATGGTTATCCTATTGGCAGTTATCGGAGTGTACTTTTCAATGGCTTGGCCAATGCTACCCATCTCGAGTTGATTGCTGGTCTTGAAGTGGTACTTACCCAGCTACTCCTCCTTTTTGCTCTTGTGCACTACTTATCTTGTATAGTATCACTAACTATTTCTAAGATGTGGAATCAAAACACACTTAAATAAGTTCCTCCTTTTCATTGCCACTGCTTATTGCGTAGTGCTAACTGTTCCTACTTACATTTTCGTTTGGAATATTAATTCTGCACTATCTAACTTAATTATTTTATCGTATGACTAAAAAACAATTGTCTTCAGTTTCTTATTCTCTTGCAATTTCTCCAGTATACCTACAGAACCGATTTGGCATATTGCCCCGTATTTGGCAAACTGAAGACTTTGGTACTCAACGAGTGGTGTGCGGCTATTGACATGCGTGGACTGGTTCGCATTCTGCAACACACACCTATTCTTGAGAAGCTCACGCTTCAGCTTTATGACGATGAGGTTTTCTTTTCCATCATATGTGATGTCAGTATTAATAATGGTATAATGATTATGTTGATCATACTTAAGAGTTTTCTTTTGTATCCTCCAGCTCCCGATCTTTAAAACAACAGGAGCGGAAGGAACCCATGATCCCACTGAACAATCATTTGCATGTGCGCACCTTCAGATAGTTAACATTGAATGTGAAGGGATCGACGCGAGGGTTTCTGAAATTTTGAAGATATTGAGTACATGCGGCATACCTCGTGAGCACATTAGCTTAAAGATGACACGTTCACCCTCACATTGTAAGTTAGCTATTTCGGTTCTCCAGGCTTTGTGTGTTGTTTCTGCAATTTCCTACTTCTAATTCTAAATGAAAGGCACCATAATCTAGCCCTTACATTCTAAGTTGTCTGCTGTAGTTTAACATCAATTAGAGAGTATTACTCCCTTTGCAAATCCTTCTGTATTAGAAATCCATTAGCCTTTACCACTAGTATATATGGATTGTAAGCTCATGGAGTTATGAAATGTCTGTTCAGTTTCACCTAAATTTATTACTCTGCATTTGACACGAAAATAGCCGGCACTCATGCGCTGCAGATTATTTGGGTTTGATTATGTTCTACTTTTCCTGATTTACTGATGATAAAAATGGTAGTAGTTCTCATCTTTAAACCAGTTTACTCATGTTCTACCCTAGCTAGTTTAGGTTGCAAGAATCTCCTATGGTGTGCAATTTTACTGTTGGGGATTTTCACTAGTTTGATCAATGGAGGTTGATGGCCATGCTGCCATCCCCCCTGATAGCACTGTGCAAACAATCGTGCTATTGTCTGCCTTTGTTCCTGCAACTAGTAGAGGAACTCTGGAAAGTGGCCATATATATGCTGCCGCCAGAAGGCGCTATTTATGCCAATATTTTTTTAGAAAAATCTTAACTCCGTATTAACAACATTTGTTTGTCAAGATCTATGTTGATACCCCACTTCAATATGCTAACCAAGAAATCTGAATACATTTACATTTTGTGTGTGTGTGTGCAGATTTCAGTTTCGAGAAGCCGCGAGATGTTAACACCTCAAACAAGTGACGACCCTACATCTTCGTCCTCCGAGGTCCACGTTTCAACTTCATCCACCACTGCGACTAAGATGGCGTGTTTGGTGTTGGTGTTTGTTTTAGTCCGTTTGTGCTTTGAAGCAGCTATAATGTGGCCACTGTCTAGGCTGTAATCGCTGTGTTTAGGTTTCTTTCGATCTTATGGCCTGCAAAGAAATTTGTCCTTATTAGTCTTCTGGTACAACTCAGCAACACAGTCTCCAGTTCATTGGAGAGCTAATGGTTGTAAGAATATTGCTATACTACACTTATCAGTAATCGAAAATGTGGCGAGGACATTGGTATGTTCTGAAATCGAAGCATGACTATGTTTGCACTTTGCGAGCATGACTGTTTTCTTCCGTCACCTGATGGCCTTACATCTTCACAGGTGTTGTCTTGAAATGTTCTATGCATTTCTCGAGCTGTCCGGTACTAGGGAGCCTGGAGATGCATTACTGTGACATTTACATGCGCAAGATTTCATCCAAATCAGTGAACGGTTTGTGCATTGCCGATTGTTCCTTCCCTAGTCAACCCCGCACTCGGATTTCGGTCGCAGGTCTTATTTTTCTCCTAGTAGATGATTGTGACATTTCAGATTATCTTCCATTCTTAAGTTCGTTTTCTAGGAAAGCTCTATCCTCCGCGACTGCTTGCCCCTAGACAAGTGTGAGATCCAAGCATATCTAGCCGATACCATCGTGTCCTACCCATTCGCCAACGTGTGGATCCAGAACGCTCTGGTAGCAAGGGTTCGGGCGCTCCATGTCAGCGGCGGCCACACTTTCTTCAAACTACAGCTTAACGCGCCTCTTATCTCTGAGCACTTACGAACCCTGCATCTTTGTGACGTCGATCTGGTCGCCTGTTGACTCGGAATACTTTGTAGTACTCCCTCCGTCCTCAAAAGAGTTTACTTGTGGGTTTTTCAAGACATATTAAGGATTTTCACTAGTTTGATCAATGGAGATCGATGGCCATGCTGCCATCCCCTGATAACACTGTGTAAACAATCATGCTGTTGCCTGCCCTTGTTCTGCCTCAAGGCTAAATCGCTGCTTCGGCTTGGCTGGGAGCCTGATACTAGTAGAGGAAACTTAGGAAACTGACCATATGGTCCATATGCTGCCGCCAGAAGGAGCTATTATATTTTTGTAAAAAAATCTTAACTTCATATTAACAACATTTCTTTGTCAAGCTATATGTTGATACCCCACTTCAAAATGCTAGCCAAGCAAGCAATCTGAATTCATTTACATTGTGTGTGTGTGTGTGTGTGTGTGTGTGTGTGTGTGTGTGTGTGTATGTGTGCGTGCGTGCATGCGTGTGTGTGCGCGCGTGTGTGTGTGTGCAGATTTCAGTTTTGAGAAGCCGCAAGATGTTAGTACTTTAAACCAGTGATGACGATGCTACATCTTCGTCCTCTCGAAGTCGACGTTTCAACTTCATCCACCACTGACGACTAAGATGGCGTGTTGGGTCTTAGGTGTTTTTTCCAGTCCTTTTGTGCTCCAAAGCAGCTGTAATGTGGCCACTGATTAGGCTGTTATTGCTGTGTTTAGGTTTCTTTCGATCTTATGGCCTGCAAAGAAACTTGCCCTTATTAGTCTTCTGGTACAACTCAGCAACACGGTCTCCAGTTCATTGGAGAGTTAATGGCTGTAAAAATGTTGCTATATTACACTTTTCAGTAACGAAAATGTGGCGAGGACATTGGCATGTTCTCAAATCGAAGCATGACTATGTTTGCAGAATAACTGTGTTTGCTCCCATCATGTAGCAGCAGTCATGGTGCATGTCTGCTCCATTTAAATTTAAGAGGAATTTCTCAGTCGTCTAGACTGTTTATCTTGTCCATGTACACGAAGCTATTTGATCAGAAGAACTGGTCTGTGCTAAGAACTTCAGAAACCATTTCTCCACATAATAATACTAGAACATGTAATTCAGAACCCATAGCATGAGGACATGTGACACGGCATCAGAAACAAGATGACAAAGTAATGGCCAGGAAGATAGAACAGAAACAACGGTCGAGCCTTCCAGAGTGGTGACTGACTGGTGATGGTAGTCTAAAGTCTAAACTTGGCGGTGATGGCCGACGGGACTTTGTGGCGAGGGTGTCCGCTCCTTCCCGTCCCGCAAAGTTTCATGCAACATAATTACCTCATCTAGAATAAACCACTCTTTAAAGCAAGGACGAGTGCTACTGGTAATGAAGAGATTGCCACCAGAAGCTTATTGACTCCTCTCCTTGACGATGTAAGTTATCCTTTCTTATCTCGTCATACTCTTTGTTTACTCAATTTTTTTTTTGACTTCTTGATGTTGTTCTTTTGCCTGTCGACTTTGCAGCCCGTGGTGAAGGAGATGGTCAACATAGGCTCCCGTTTTATTGGGTTCCATGATGAGGCTAACTCTCTGAGGAGTAAGTTTTTATTGCGCATATTACCTTATGTTTTTTGTGTGTCTTATAATCTGATCCCTCCTTTTTTCAGAGGCGTTACATCTTGCCGAGAAGCGTGCCAATGACTTAGAGAAAAAGCTGAAAGCCGGCGAGAAAGCTCGCAAAAAGGTTGCGGAAGATGCTGCTGGTGTCGAAGATCTTCGAGAAAGACTTCACGCCGCCGAAAATGCCTTAAGCGATAAAGAAACAAAGCTTGCCCAACGGGAGGCCGCCATAATTGCACGCTTCGAGACGCAGTCCGCCAGAATTTTGAGTAATAATACTTTTCCCTTCTCTCGCTCTTTTTACTTGTGTGTCTATGCCAGACGTCATATCTATATTGATAGGATACTTCCTTTTTCTAGCAGGAAAAGTTGGTGAGATATACACCAGGAACCAGGACTTAGATGAAGATCGCCTCCTGGATACTCTCACAGTCCTGGAGATGAATTGCTCCTTGGTGCGCGAATGCTTAAAGTTGGCGCGGACTGCATTTGAACGCATCTTCCCGCACTTCTACCCGAAGACTGACATGCCCGAGAGATTTGACCAGCTTGTCAAACACTTCAATGAAAAAGATGACCAAGCTTTGCCGCATTGCCAAGCAAGTCTAAAGATTGGAGTCAAAGGCACTTGCTCTTGTGGCGGCTAGCGGTGAAAAAATCGATCGGACCAAAGTTGTTGTTGTCGGAGGCTTAAACAACGACAAGTGAACTACTCTAATAAAGAATGTAAAGTTCTTCTCGAGGAAAATCATCGCCATCCTTGACCCGAGATCTTCACGCTTACGCCATCACTTGTCCAAACGGAGGTCAAGTAGACAAACTTGTACTCTCATTTTTATTTGTAGATATTTTCGCCTTTTGTTGCTCCCAATCATTGTGTAAGCGCCTTATGAGCCACATCTTTTGGAAACTCCTTTGTGTAATGTATTATGGCTATGAATGAAAAAAGTTCGCCTTGCTGAATGATTGATTTCAAGAATATTTTGCTTTCCAGTGATTTTTTACAACTATACCGGAGTTGGATACTCTGACACATCTCCTGGCATCACACTCTGGAAACTTCCCGAAAATACTTCCTTGGATGTTTCGTCGTGTCCTGACTCGATGAAAAGGGAGATGGAAGATTTACGACAACAACTTCAATCGATGAAGAAGCAAACCATGACTGCCTTGGAACAAGCACGGAAATCCTCGGATCGCGAACAAGCTGCTCTTCGTGAAGCGCAAGAATCTCTTGAATTGGAGAAAACTGCGACTTCCAACGGCGCCCGCTCTGTTCAACGTGAAAACTACATGCTGAGCTGATGACTGATGAAAGTCAGGATATGGCTAGCGTGTTTGGTGTTGGTGTTTGTTCTAGTCCGTTTGTGCTTTGAAGCAGCTGTAATGTGGCCACTGTCTAGGCTGTAATCGCTGTGTTTAGGTTTCTTTGGATCTTATGGCCTCGCAAAGAAATTTGTCCTTATTAGTCTTACGGTATAACTCAGCAACACGGTCTCCCAGTTCATTGGAGAGCTAATGGTTGTAAGAATATTGCTATACTACACTTATCAGTAACGAAAATGTGGCGAGGACATTGGTATGTTCTGAAATCGAAGCATGACTATGTTTGCACTTTGCAGCATGACTGTTTTCTTCCGTCACCTGATGGCCTTACATCTTCACAGTGTTTTCTTGAAATGTTCTATGCATTTCTCGAGCTGTCCGGTACTAGAGAGCCTGGAGACACTACGGGGACGAACAGCTACACCGACGGCCCCGCACCGTCGGCACAACCATGATCACCGTCGGCACAGTCTCTGCCGACGGTCACCGTCGGCGTCTCCCCGTCGGCACAGTCGGCGTCGGGGTCTGCGCGCGCACCGTCGGCCACGAGAACTTCACCGTCGGCACAGCCGTACGCCGACGAGCTGGACGGTGGCCGTCGGCCGCCTCATCGTCGGCACAGCCAACCAGCCGTCACGCCGGCGCCGTCAACGTCCCAAGGCTGTGCGGACGGTGTAACCGTCGGCACAATTTTCTTTTTTTTCCGGAATGGCGGCAAAATGGTGGCTGTTCAAGCCGGAAAATCGCGCGAACTGGGCTCGGCTGTGCCGACGGTGACACCGTCGGCACGGACCCCGCCATTTGGCACAGCTACGGGCTGTGCCGACGGTGACACCGTCGGCACAGCCAGGCCCAGATTTTTTTCGTTTTTGCCAATTTGGCCTCATTTGCTCGGAAAAATCGCACAAAATGCACATATTATAGGATTGAATATGCAGTAACATATATAGCACCATATAGCACAAAGATATCACCGTATAGCACCAAATCTCACAAATATAGCATCAAATCTCACAAATAGCACAAATATAGCATACAAGACCATGGTACATACACCGGATCCACTACAAAGATGGAGCGTGTCATCATGTGCTAGTACAATGTAGAAACTATGGTGGTGCACCACCCGAGTGACGATCTAGCTACGGTGACGAGCTAGCTCCGAGTCGGTGAAGTGAGGCCGCTGTATCTCGACGGTGCTCGGGGAGGTAGAACCACGACGAGAGCCACCGGAACCGAGAAAAATGCCGAGGTTCGGCGAAGCACCGAGGAGAATGGCGACCGGGGTGCATCGGCGTACCACAAGGAGTGTCGTTCCCGGATTCTCCCAATCCCTACATGTTGGAGGGAGTTAGCAACTTAGCCATGTCACACCAAGTTAGCAACTTAGCCAAGTTAGCAACTTACCGGGGTCAACTGACGCTGACGCTTGTACATGATATAGAACTCCTCCTTGGACGGGAACACCGGCGTCGGCCCCGGATGAGGTGGCTCGGGAGTGGTTCCTCTCGCACTCCGGTCATCATGAACCGAGTGAAACTCGCAAGAAACGGGAGAGATAGCTCGGATTCAAACATGGGGACTTATGATGTTTTGCAACCATAGAGATTGAAACTTACCGCCATCTCGGTTGCTCGTCCACTTGGACATAGGCATCTTTCACAAGGTCATGCTCCTTAACCTTCTCGAGATACTCCTCGTAAGCTACGCATATGCCTCCTCGAGCTGAGTCTACAATTTCAGAAATAATGCGTCTCATCAACATAGCCATTCGGGAACAAGAGTCAAAACAGAGGATGAAAGTGTGGATGACTTACATCTACCTCTACCCGAGAACGGCATGTAGTCCGCGAGGAGGTAGCGTAGCTGCCGGAGGGGAGGGTAGCCTTGATCTGCGTGAAGTTCCTCTGAGGCTTGAAACCCCCAGCAAGGCGGGCGGGACGTCCATGCGGCAGGCCGTACCCCGCCAACATCATCGCCACCTCGTCGACCGGCTCGGTCATCGGGTCCTCCACCTCTGGATGGAGCTTGGCGTACTCCTCGCAGTATCTTTCCTTGCTCTCTTTGGCCTTGCCGTAGTACCTCTCAGGCGCGGGCCGAGGCTCGTTCGGACTCGGGCGTCACCGGCTTCATGTGCGTCCACGCTTCCATCTCACCAACTTCCCTCCCGAGCTTCTTCCCCGCATCACAAAACAAATGTTATGCATATCATCGAAAATCAAAAAAATGCAGCTTGTTCCATTTTTATATGTACCGGACGCTCCCGATAGCGATCGGTGCTGCTGCTCCCCGCACTTGTGTGTTCCATGGTTCCCACGGTTGGCCTTGTTCCGGTCGCTCACGGCCTTGAAATCGGGGTTTTCGCCGACCCAATTCTTGACCAACTCCATGAAGGCGGCCCTCTTATTATTATCAGCCCAATGTGGTACAACCTGCAAAATCAAAACTCATTTGAAGAACAAACAATATAGTTGCAAGTTAGCCGCAGTACATAGAATCGCATTGACAATTACTTACCGACATGAATTGCTCTATCGTCATAGCCGGGGCGAGTCCATGCACAATCTCAGGCTTTGTGTACCTTACGCCCTGCTCAGCATAGAAGTGGCCGATGCACGTGATCCTCTGGTTGTACCACTGCTGCCGTGTCAACTTCCGACACATGCTACGGAGGATCACGTCCGCCCTCTCCTTATGCTCAGTCGCCACCCTATAATTGCGCTGCAATCAAGCATAACGAGAAAGTGTGAGAGGCATGAGTTATCACGGTGGGGTTATCAACTACATATGAACGAAACCCAAAGAGTATGCATTACGTACCCAAAACTTCTTGATCACGGCGTCGGCGGCGGAAGTAAAGCCAGGAGTAAGGCGCTATCTCAAAGTCTTCCCAAGTGTAGGCTAGCTTGGACTCGCCCCCAAGGACCGGAGTGTACATCCCCGGCCGAGTACTTCCTAATAGCAGCTCCAATCAGACTCCCTGGCACGCGGACATTCCCCGTGTATGTGAAATTCCTGCACAATTATCAAACATTAGAAAATGCTAAGTGTCATAACGAAAATGAAATCACCTTACTACTTACTCTGTCTTTCCTGGGACAAGGAGCCACTTCTCATCCTCCGTAGCAGGTTCCTTACTCTCATCGGGAACCTGCGCTTCCCCACGAATCCGCAACTTCTTCGGAGCCATCTCCGTCGAAGCCTCCTCGTCCCTAGACTCCTCCTCCTCCTCCCTAGTGTCCTCCTCCTCCTCCCTAGTGTCCTCCTCCTCGTCCAGCGATCGGCGAAGCCACGCGAGCCGAGGCGAGAGGGAATGTCGGCTAGAAGGAGCTGTGCATTCCCCCTCGTCCTCCAGCTCGTCCTCCCCCTCGTCCTCCGGCTCGTCCTCCCCCTCGTCCTCCAGCTCCGTCCTCCCCCTCGTCCTCCCCGTCCTCCGTCCGCGTCTTCGTAACGCCGGGTGGGAATAATGGGTCTTGCACTCCGTCCGGAAGCACCCGGCCACGGCTTCCGCCGATGCATCTGATCAAGCAAGGAGCTCGATGATGCCTTCCGTCCGCTCATATTGGGCAATTACCTGCATAAGAAAAAGAGAAAATAATTAATAAGCATGTTGAAAATTAATAAGCATAATGACAAATATAGGTACTAAGCATAATGAAAAATGTAGGTATTAAGCATAATGACAAATGTATGTATTAAGCATAATGATAATGTAGGTACTAAGCATAATGACAAATGTATGTATTAAGCATAATGATAATGTAGGTACTAAGCATAAAAGACCCTCACCATTCATCACCACTCTCATCTCTAGGCATTGGGTTCTCAGCCTCACTATCAAAATCAGTATCATATGAGTATTCATGGTCGGCATTGGGTTCCGGTTGAGTCTCGACAATGTTGTCTTTGCTCGCATGGCGCTTGGTGAGCATAGCTATGTCCTTCAGGTCCACCACGGTCTCACCACGCATTTGTACATCGTTGTGGAGATCCCGAAGACCTATGTCTATTTGAAGAGCCCCGAACTGCTCTTCCTCTTGATAGAAAATTCCCTCATATGTTACCGGGTCAATGTTGTTGTAATCGTCCTCGGAGGGGATGGGTAGCTTACCATGTGGCGATACACGGAACACGACTTCCCAGCCCATGAGTTCCTCATTCGACATGGGTAGGACAAATAATAAACTTGCTTGGTTTGGTGAGCCACAACATAGACGTCGGATCCGTCTGTAGGTGGTTGTAGGCCTAACTTCAACTAAACCAATGGAAGGGGTGCTTCTCATTCCACCGTGTGGGTCAAACCGAGTGGCATTTGAACACAAAGAGCTTGAGTTCTATGTTTGCGTTGTTGAACGTCAACTCGTATACCTTTTGTAACCTTCCATAGTAATCAAGATTATCGGCTCCGCGGGTGTAGACCCCGAGTATTTATTGTTTTTGCATTAGGCCGGTTCTTCCGGTGAAACTCCGTATGGAAGCGATACCCATTTACATCATACTTCTCATGCGTATGGACTCTACGGTTAAAACCCCGGGAAACGCATCTCAACTCATCCGTCATCTCAACGTTGGGATCAGCTCCCTACAAGTTCAGCTCAGATTATTTTGTGCATTAGTTACGTGTAATAAGACAAGTCACGGATTGCAAAGTAAGAGGAACATTTGAGAAATTACTTTTTCATGGAACCGAGTTCACGAAGCTTTTATTTAAGGGCGGGGCACCCTCTTTCAGAAGAGTGTACCACTGCGTGGGAGTGGGACCATTTCTTCCTGACCACATTTCATCATGGAATTGGCTGAAAGGAGAAAATACGTATTAGACCAAAACCAAGTTACTGGTTGCAAACTAATTGGTTCATCATTTTACCTCATGAAATCGACCACTTCCTCCATGTTCATAAGCACGTAAAGCATTATGCAATCCTTCTCTTACGGCGAAATGTTCTCCACTTTTGAGGCACCGGCCTTGCCACCGGGATATTTGAAGAGCAAGAGCTTTGGGTCACGGTTGGGCTCATCGGAATTGTACCGAGCGACCGGGTTATGCTTAGTGGGCACATCATTGGCATAGTACATTGTCGTGGCGTCTGCCATCTCATGGAGGAGAGTTGCCTCAGCTATGCATGCTTCAATCTTATTTTTGTTTCCACATTTGTACCGAATATATTTGAACTCCCTCTCAATACAAAACTGCCAACGATATCGCACCGGTCCCCCAAGAGTGCCTCGTTGGCGAGATGCACGATGAGATGTAACATCGGAGTGAAGAAGCCCGGGGGAATATCATCTCTAACTTGCATAGCATGTCCGGCACTTGCTGCCGCAGCTTCTCAATCACCTCGGTACATATCCGCTTAGCACGGACCGTGCGGAAAAAATGGCTCACCTCCGCAAGCACTCGCCGGACATGATCGGGGAGATACCCTCGAAGCATCACCGGCATCAGCCGCTCAATCCATATATGATAGTCGTGACTCTTGAGCCCGTTTATTTTTCCCGTAGCAAGATTGACTCCCTTACTCATATTCGAACAATAACCATCGGGGAACATCACGTCATATTTGAGCCACGTAAATGCCTCCTTCTTGTCGGCGCTATCAAGACAGGTACTTGGCATGCGGCTTTAACCAACCTTTTCGATTGCCCTCGGGAGGCTGCATGTGTAGAGCCACCCTGTCACATATCTCCTCAATATCGACTCTAGCTGAAACATTATCCCTTGACTTGCCCGGTATGTTGCAGCAGGTGTTAAGGAATGCCTCCCCACAATTCTTTTCGGTGTGCATCATATCGATATTATGGGGAAGTTCAAGGTCCTTGTAATACTCGAGCTCGTTATGCCTGCTATGTGAGTCCGAGTTGTGCGTTTTACCATATCCCTCAAATTGGTGGCCGGGTTCCTTACTAGGCTGGAGAGCACGTAGCTCGAGCATCAACGGTTGCACCATTGAACTTTGGTATTTCTTTATGTTCAAGCACAACTACGCCTTTCGTGAAGTTTTTCTTGTCGGATCCGAACCGATGCCCTGGATCGAGGAACTTGCGGTGTTTGTCAAAGGCAACATATTTGTGTCCAGCTTTTAGGTGCCTGAATTCTAGTTCGTGCTCGCACACTCGGGCATGGAAACTTACCAGCTGTACTATGCCCACGGAATAGGGCGTACCCGGGTAGGTCATGCATCGAATAGTGGAACCAAACTTTCATGATGAAGTTTCTCTTTGATGCTCGGTCGTATGTCAATGTACCGTGATGCCACGAGTGGTGCAAATCATCCACAAGTGGTTGCATTAAGACACTCAATTTCTTCCCTGGATATTCGAGGCCCTGGAAGGATCATCGACAAGAATATGTTCTTCCTTTGCATTACGACTCCGGGAGGGAGATTGAGCGGAATAACAAACACGGGCCAGCGGCTGTACGCGGCAGTCGACATACCATATGGGTTGAATCCATCGGTTGCTATCGCAATTCTAACATTCCGAGCCTCACTTGCCTCATTTGGGTGCTTTTGATCGAAGCGCTTCCATGATTGACCATCAGATGGATGTACCATGGGTACCCGTTTCTGCTCGTCTTGCAATCTTATCCCGGTCTTATGCCATGTCATACTGCTGCGGTCTCCTCGAACATGTAAAGCCGCTGGATTCTTTTGATGAATGGGAGATAACGAAGAATCTTTATGGCTACTTTTGTCTGCCTCTTCTGACCATTGCCTACATCTACCTCATGATACCTAGAGTGACCACACTTGGCACGAGTACTTGTCATCCGCATAGTCTTTCCAAAACAAAAGGCAAAGTTTTGGACGGACATCATATGTTACATAATCCATTTTCAATGCTTTCAAGATTTTCTTCGTTTCGTACATGGTCTTGGGCAAGCAATGACCTTCGGGCAACATGTTACCTACTTGTGCTCGAGTCTTTTCAAAGGATGCTCGAGTACTCTCAAACATGCACTTGTCGGCTAGCAACTGCGTGATGCCATCAAGTTGAGACATTTTTGCACCCGGGTATAGAGGCCTCCTAGCTGAGGCCATCATATCAATGAAGGCCCTCGCGGTTGGCTCGAGGTTCCTCCTCCGGAAGTTCCTCCGGTTGTGGCGGTCCCTCCGGTTCGGGCGGTTCCTCCGGTTCGGACTGTTCGTCCCATGGTAACTCCGGCATGTCGGCATCCCGAAGATCATCTAGCAAGTTTAAGATGCCATCGTTCTCATTGCCATCGATCCGCCGCCGCATCACCTCACCTCTATCACGTTCGTGCCGAGAAAAGTCGACCGGCGGGTCGTAGTCACGCATATACCCATTCCACCAAAGGTGTTTAGTCATCTCTAGAATATCCTTAGGATGACGCCTCCTGCGTACATTGCAAGGGCAACGGGGACGAACAATCCCCTTCGAACCACGAGCTAACTCCTTCACTAACAAATCGGTCTTCCATTTCCATTCATCCGTCACTTGAGTCGAACTAACACGGCCACTTGTACATCCACTCATTATCAGCCATCCCGCTTTATTGCGTGACAAACAACAAATAGTAGCATGAAATTGAATGCATCATATTTTTACTTTTCTACCGGCGAAAACGCGTGCATCAACCTACATCTCTACTAGGTGGGCTCCTAGCAGCCCCGAACCCGTAGTTGGGTACGTTCTCCACGTTCGCTCGGGTGCGAGACAGAATTTCGGCAGCACCTCCCCGCTGCTCTCCCGATACACGTCTCGGCAAAAAGCCGAGAGGATGTGCATCCGGAGAACAACAGGGAGGCGGCGGCGAAATCTCGTCTCGCACCCGAGCAGAACATGGAAAACGTACCCAACTACGGGTCCGCGACTTGTCCCGTAAATGCCACAAGCGTTACGGTTCAAAATATGCTGACCACTAATGCATATTTATCCGCGTAACGCTTGCGGACGGGAATTGACACCTAGGTTACGCGACTTGACGGAGAAATTAAAACTAATGACATAAAAAATGCGGAGGGGGAGTTGGCAATTCACCTCACCCTCGACTATAGAGGAAGTAGTCAAACGTCCGGCGATGTCGACGGCCTTAGCGATGCGCCGCAAGATCCGGGGTCGTCACAGAGCGTGCTCACTACGAGGCCTAGTGTACAAAACAAAACAAAATGTCAATGCAAATTCAATTTATAACGCGGGGTCATTCCCCCTCCGTACATCTGCCAAACAACTTGCTAATTCCTAATACTAAAAATCTTCAAAATAGAAACAAAAAGAGGGCAGGGGCTTACCATATGGACGGGGGTGGCAGTGGCGGGGGCTAGCGACGGAGACTGCGGGCGCGGCGGGGCCGGCGATGGGCGAGGCAGGGGGCCGGCGATGAGGGCTGCGGGCGCGGCGGGGCCGGCGACGGGCAAGGAAGGGGGCCGGCGACGGGGGCTGCGGGCGCGGCGGGGCCGGTGACGCGGAGAGGCAGGGGGATGACGACGGGGGCTACGGGCGCGGCGGGCGGCGATGGGGCTGCGGGCGGCGATGGGAAGGAGGAGCGGACGCGGCGCGGGGCGGGGCCGGCGACGGGCGGCTGCGCGGGCGCGACGTGGAGGAGGCCGGAGCGGGCGCGGCGCGGGGCGGGGCCGGCGACGGGCGGCTGCGGCCGCGACGTGGAGGAGGCCGGAGCGGGCGCGGCGCGGGGCGGGGCCGGCGACGGGCGGCTGCGGGCGCGACGTGGAGGAGGCCGGAGCGGGCGGCGATGGGAAGGAGGAGTGGGCGGCGGCGGGGGAAGCTCGGCGGCGGCGGGGGTTAGTTTGAGGTGTGGTTGGATCCGCGCGCGCGTGTGTGGTGGTGGCCTGTTTGACCGATTCGGTCAGGCTGTGCCGACGGCTAGACCTGTGCCGACGGTGACCGTCGGCACAGTTAGGTTTTTTTTTTCTTTTTAATGTTTTCTTCTTAATTTTTCTTTTCTTTTTTCTTTTTTATTTTTTAAAATAAATATTGTCACAATCTACTGCAAATAATAAGAATAGAATAGATCCGATGTCCGAGAAGCCGGACCCCAACCCTAACCCTAAACACTAACTCTAACCCTAACCCCATGTCCGAGAAGCCGGGCACACCCGGAGGGGGTAGCATTGGATATAGAACCATCTCAAATCACTTTTGTGCATGCCATGTGGACACACACAACTTTTGGGGCCATTCCCTAGGTCCGATGCTCGATTTCTGCGAAACCCTAGTTCCGTTGACCGCGCCGTCTACCCCTTTGATCGCATCCCATCGGGGTCCCCGGTGGGCGTATGCCTACGTTTGAGCTTGGTTAGGTCATAGGTACATGTGGAAACAAGTACCATCCCCTATGATCCCAAGGTTCTCTCCGGTTCACCTCCGAGGAGTTCCCCCTATACATGCGGAATCCGCCTAAGTGTAGGAACCCCATGTCCGAGAAGCCGGGCACACCCGGAGGGGGTAGCATTGGATATAGAACCATCTCAAATCACTTTTGTGCATGCCATGTGGACACACACAACTTTTGGGGCCATTCCCTAGGTCCGATGCTCGATTTCTGACGAAACCCTAGTTCTGTTGACCGCGCCGTCTACCCCTTTGACTGCATCCCATCGGGGGTCCCCCGGTGGGCGTATGCCTTCGTTTGAGCTTGGTTAGGTCATAGGTACATGTGGAAACAAGTACCATCCCCTATGATCCCAAGGTTCTCTCCGGTTCACCTCCGAGGGAGTTCCCCCCTATACATGCAGAATCTGCCTAAGTGTAGGAACCCCATGTCCGAGAAGCCGGGCACACCCGGAGGGGGTAGCATTGGATATAGAACCATCTTAAATCACTTTTGTGCATGCCATGTGGACACACACAACTTTTGGGGCCATTCCCTAGGTCCGATGCTCGATTTACGACGAAACCCTAGTTACGTTGACCGCGTCGTCTACCCCTTTGACTGCATCCCATCGGGGGTCCCCGGTGGGCGTATGCCTACGTTTGAGCTTGGTTAGGTCATAGGTACATGTGGAAACAAGTACCATCCCCTATGATCCCAAGGTTCTCTCCGGTTCACCTCCGAGGGAGTTCCCCCTATACATGCGGGAATCTGCCTAAGTGGAGGAACCCCATGTCCGAGAAGCCGGGCACACCCGGGGGGGTAGCATTGGATATAGAACCATCTCAAATCACTTTTGTGCATGCCATGTGGACACACACAACTTTTGGGGCCATTCCCTAGGTCCGATGCTCGATTTCTGACGAAACCCTAGTTCTGTTGACCGCGTCGTCTACCCCTTTGACTGCATCCCATCGGGGTTCCCCCGGTGGGCGTATGCCTACGTTTGAGCTTGCTTAGGTCATAGGTACATGTGGAAACAAGTACCATCCCCTATGATCCCAAGGTTCTCTCCGGTTCACCTCCGAGGGAGTTCCCCCCTATACATGCAGAATCTCTCCTGCCCTTTTTTTCCCGCCCACCCTTTTCCCGCTGCTTCTCTCCCGCCCCTTTTTCCCGCCCACCCTTTCCCGCTCCTTCTCTCCCGCCCTTTTTTCCCGCCCACCCTTTCCCGCTGCTTCTCTCCCGCCCTTTTTTCCCGCCCACCCTTTCCCGCCCATTCTCTCCCGCCATGTTTTCCCGCCGTTTCAGCCCCTCGTCGGCCTATATATAGCCATGGCTTCTCCACTAACAGCACCAGCAACATTTCTCCCTTCATCACTTCTCTCATCCAATAGAACCACAAAATCCTCTGAGCTGAGCTGCCGCTGAGATGGCTCCTCGTCGCCGTAGCAACACGGGCTTCATCGGCGTTCGCCTGCGGCCTGCGGGACATTTCGCGGCTAAAATCACCGCCGGTGGTACGCGTGTGTGGCTCGGCACCTTCTACACGAAGGAGGCTGCTGCCCGCGCATACGACGTTGCGGCTTGGAGGTTTGGCCGGCCGCGCCACGAAATGAACTTCCCGAGGTCGGGTCTCCGACGGAAGCTCGGAGTCTCTCTGCTGAGCCACTACTTCGCTCACGGGGTGAAGCGCGGCGGTACGAGGGCTGGCTAGCGGCGGATTGATACCACCGAGGCGGACGAGCAGTTCATGGCACGGTGGCGCGGAGACCATCCCGGAGACGTCGAGGCAACGCGCGCATTCCGGAAGGAGAAGCGGACGTACAGGAGAGAGAGGAGGGCGGGAAAGCGGCAGAGGAAGGCCGAGGTTGAAGCAGAGTACGCCAAAGGAGAGGCGTCGACATGGGGGGAGAATGATGAACGGTGGTTGTTGTGGAACCTCACAACCACCGCTTCAGAGGACACCCCCAGCGAGGATGAAGATTTCGACTTCTCTGATTAATATGTGTGTGTCGAGTCCGTGTGTCTAGCGGGTCATGTGTCGACCCAGTGTTCTTTAAATGCTTTGGTTTGTGTGTGGGTCTAGTTCTTTAAGTGTTTTGGTTCATGTGTGTGGGTGTAGTTTCTTTAAGTGTTTTGCTTCCTCTGTGTGGGTGTAGTTCTTTGTACTTGTTTCGGTTCGTGTGTGGGTCTAGTTACGTAAGCGCTTTGGTATGTGTGTGAGATTAGTTATTTAAGTATTTTGTATCGTGTGTGGGTCTTAAGTATTTTGTATCGTGTGTGGGCCATTCACCCCCTCCGAGGTTCGATTTACGGCGAAGGGGTTCTATACCGCCCTTATACATATATATAGGTTTCCCGCAAAGGGGTTCGCCAAAATAGCAGTGAGAAATAAATAAACAAAAAAATGATTGGGATTAATAATTATCTCTTTGGTGCAAAAAAAAAATGGAAAAACAAAAAAAATAGCTGTGCCGACGGCCTTGTTTGTGCCGTGGGTGACCGTCGGCACGAAGAAGGGGGACCCGGTTTTCGGTCCACTGTGCCGACGGCCGCCGTTGCGCCGTGGGCCACCGTCGGCACACCGTAGACGGCGCCGTGACAGCCCTAACGGGCTGGGCCCGCCTGTCTCGCGCGTGTACCGACGGCCGTGGCTGTGCCGACGGTGACCTTCGGTCGCCACCTTTCGTGCCGACGGTCCGATTTGCGCCGACGGTGACCGTCGGTGTAGCCAGCCGATGTGCCGACGGCCGGCCTGTGCCGACGGTCAGCTCCGTCGCCGGTCGACCAGGGCCTCTGTGCCGACGGCCCCGACATTTGGCCGTCGGCACATCGGCTGGCCGTCGGCACATGCCGTCTCTCCCGTAGTGAGATGCATTACTGTGACATTTACATGCGCAAGTTTTCATCCAAATCAGTGAACGGTTTGTGCATTGCCGATTGTTCCTTCCCTAGTCAACCCCGCACTCGGATTATTTTTCTCCTAGCAGATGATTGTGACATTTCAGATTATCTTCCATTCTTAAGTTCGTTTTCTAGGAAAGCTTTATCCTCCGCGACTGCTTGCCCCTAGACAAGTGCGAGATCCAAGCATATCTAGCCGATACCACCGTGTCCTACCCATTCGCCAACGTGTGGATCCAGTACGCTCTGGTAGCAAGGGTTCGGGCGCTCCATGTCAGCGGTGGTCACGCTTTCTTCAAACTACGGCTTAACGCGCCTCTTATCTCTGAGCACTTACGAACCCTGCATCTTTGCGACGTCGATCTGGTCGGCTGTTGACTCGGAATACTTTGTAGTACTCCCTCCGTCCTCAGAAGAGTTTACTTGTGGGTTTTTCAAGACATATTAAGGATTTTCACTAGTTTGATGAATGGAGATCGATGGCCATGCTGCCATCCCCCGATAACACTGTGCAAACAATCATGCTATTGCCTACCCTTGTTCCGCCTCAAGGCTAAATCGCTGTTTCGGCTTGCTTGGGAGCCTGTCACTAGTAGAGGAAACTTAGGAAAGTGACCATATGGTCCATATGCTGCCGCCAGAAGGAGCTATTATATTTTTGTAAAAAAATCTTAACTCCGTATTAACAACATTTTTTTGTCAAGCTGTATGTTGATACCCCACTTCAAAATGCTAGCCAAGCAAGCAATCTGAATTCATTTACATTGTGTGTGTGTATCTGTGCATGCGTGCGTGTGCGTGTGTTTGTGTGCAGATTTCAGTTTTGAGAAGCCGCGAGATGTTAGTACTTTAAACCTGTGATGACGACGCTACACCACTGACGACTAAGATGGCGTGTTGGGTTAATGTTCAAAGAGTGGATAATTGCCTTATGGCCTGACGTGTGTGTAGTGTGGCCCTGGACCCAAGAGGTGCGACGGTGTCATGAAAGGCAGCCGTGCCTCAAGGCGAGGGAAGAAAAGGGGATGAGACTAGATTGATATCATTCTTGCTTTATTCAGTTATATGGAAATGAATTATATAGTCTGGTTACAACCTAACTTGGGAGATATAAGTAAGGAAAACTAACCTGGAAACTGATCATATCTTTAATTAATAAGAAACTAGTAGAGGAAACTTAGGAAAGTGACCATATGCTGCCGCCAGAACTGCGTATGCCCCGACAGGAATCAAGAAAACCAATACAAAATGACAAATCCGTTCATCCATGGAGAAACTGTTCATGGAACCAATACATGAAACAAAAAGAAAGAGAGGATTGACCAGCTAACCCGTTGGATCTCAGCCGCTAGACATATGGAGGGACCGCTACCCGGCCTCTCCTCGCCAAGTACCTCCGCATGGTGCCATACATGGCCATCACCATCTCCACTGGCTGGCTACGGCGCCCGCAGAGTGACTGCTCTCCTCTCCTCGACAAGTCAAAGTCAAAGTCTAAGTCACACACGCAACCCGCACGCGGTGTGTGACCAAGGTTCTCTATTTATAGAGAGAATTTGGAGGGAAGAGAGGGTGCACAGCTTGAAATTTGATGTGGGAAGGAGATGATCCGAGTGGATCGACGGCTCAGACCTAGGAAGCACACGGATTGCTGACTTGTCACCTCCAACAACACCTCAGCTGTGGTAACCGATTGGTCTTCCGTCCATGATAATGAGGCAGTTGCTTTGTCTACTACCAAAGGTCTACAACGAAGCAGTTGTTTCGTACTTAATTTACAGCAATGCATGGAGCCGGTGAACGAGGAGTCACATTAATCATAGGCACGGAAGCTTGACCAATTCCTAACAGATGCCTTGCTACTTAGCTCTTGCTCGCCACCAAATTGTCCTCTTATTTATAAGCTTACTAAAAAGATTTGCAGATTTATGTTTAATGCGTAAAATGATTGTTTCTCTGAATAAGATTCATTTCCAGTTTTCGACATGGGAACATACATTTATCCATGTACATATGTTCAAAAAAATTATACAAATACACAAGGAGTCACTCACAAATCACATATAGAGTACACATACACAAGGATCCATTGCAACGGCGCTGGAGGCAAAGGCGATACGGAACGGGCGAGGTCAGCTGCCAGGAGTAGCAGCAGTTGCGTTGTTGCTAACTACGACATGGCCGGCCTCCTCATTAATGTCTGGATTCCATATCTCAAGGGAGTCTCACCACGTTCATTCCTGATGGCAACTTAATGTGCGCCTTACATACTCGCCATGTTTTGTTTCCAATAGCAATTTAATGTGCGCCCAATTGGATGAATAGTAAACGTTTTTCCTTCCCGCTTTGTTCATTCGATTCTGACTCCTAAGTGCTGCTTCGAAAAATGGTGAATGCAACTTTTCAATAGAGAATTTTTCCTTCCAAATTTTTTTCCATGGCTTTCCATGAAAATATCATATTACGCTCTGTTGTTGCATCGGACACAAACGAAAGTGTAGGTATATAAATCAGGGACAAACACGCCATCATAGATAGGCAAGCAAACTCAGATTCACTGAATACACAAGCGAGCATATATGTTATCTGTACCACATTCTATTTGTCATCTCGATATGAATAAATACATTCAAGTGTGGCAATCTACCTACAGACTTCTTTTCATACACAAACCCACCATGGATCGGCTAGCTAAACATACACATCTATCAGGTCCATGAGTTGATTCGAGGTCGGAGCAAAAACTAACAACACCACACAACCAGCTAGCTAGCCACCATGCTAAGCTCAAAATACTGCCTGGCGATTAGATAGTCATAAAAGATAGTCTGGGAGAGCTGTCAATAAACACAAAAGATAGTCTGGGATTAGAGAAAATACATCAGCTAGCCATAAAAGATAGTCTGGGAGAGCTGTCAATAAACACAAATCTATATAAATAGATACCATGACCAACAACACGTAACATATCCATCAAGTTCAAGATCAAGGCCGCCCAGCCTTGACCCACAACCATACATCAATAAAACCCCTCCAAGACACCATCAGCTATTCAGCTCCACCTCTCCCTTGTTGCTGCTGCATCAGGGTACATATCCAGCTGCTGCTCCTCTGATCGATGGATGTATGTCCCTGCCATTTCTACATCAGCTTCTCCATTACACGAGCACAACAGTAACCACTTTGTTGGTGTACCGCTCGCGTTCAGCTACCACTGATTGAGCGAGGCATGTCAGCTCATCCATTCTTGACTAACATCACACATATTCTTGGAGAAAATACACCAGTTACCCATCAAAAATAGTCTTGGGGAGCTGTCAATAAACACAAATCTAGCTAACAAGATACCATGACAAACAACATGTAACATATCTATCAAGTTGAAGATCAAGTCCAGAAGCCAGAACGCACAGCCATACATCGATCAAATCCCTCTAGGCCACCATCAACTCCACTTATCCGTTGCTGTTGTTGTTGTTGCTGGATTAGGGCACATATCCAGCTGCTGCTCCTGACTGATGAATGTATGCCACTGCCATTTCTACATCCGCATCTTCCCTACATGAGCGCCACAGTAAACACTATGTTTGTGTACGGCTCCAGCGCCACGTTCAGCTACCACTGGCAGAACGAGGCTTGCCGGCTCGTCCATCCTTCATCTACACAATGACAACACATCATCAGATCTGTCTCGGGCACTTGTTAAGAACTGCACTCGCAAACAACCATAGGCCAGCATCCCCAGCAACACAAACACAAATTCTGAATCATGGTTTAAAAAGCGTCGCTTAGTCGTCGCCTAGGTGACGCCTAGGCGTCAGGGTGCTCCCCCTCCGCTTTGTAAAAACAGCCGCTTTAGGCGCCTAGGCATCCAAAGCGCCCGCCTAGGCGTCGCCTAGGCGTCCAAAGCGCCCGCCTAGGCGTCGCCTAGGCGCCAAAGCGCCCTCCCTCCTTAAGGCGCCAAGGCGTCGCCTTAAAAACCATGTTCTGAATCCAAGATTCCTAACCATGGATTTTCTGGTTTCACAATAACTGCCATCAGTTGTAACCGAAAAATTCAAAAATATGCCCGCGTTGTTTTTAATAAATAAGAGTCGGGCCATTGAATCTATTAGACGCGGTGGTGACTTGTGGTTTAGGCCTCTAGGGCACCCAAAAAGTTAACTAAAAGTGGTTGTACAGCCACATATGAGAGGGGTTGTACACCACCCTTTAGTTTGAGCACAGGGGTTGTACCACCCTAGGTAATTATGGAGAAACGCATTTAGAAACACACACAAAACACGCATGCCACATGAAGTCAACAATTTGATTTCAGGATTCTAAATGAAAGGTACATAGTTGTTCAACTCTCAGAATAAACAATTCATCCAAAATGATATAAGCTTGCACAACAAACACCAGCCAGGTAGTGAGTTGCAAGAGATTATCATGCGAGAGAGCTCATCATATGCGGACAGGACATTCAAAGAGGGTAATACCTTTACGCTAAATTATGAATGCTAACACAGATGTTGGGGGACATTGCCTTGGATCTGTTTAGACGAAGGAGCCGTGTGAAGCTCTTCAAACAGTTCAAGAACTCGAAGAGCATCTCACAGCTGACCAAGAGACAAACCAGAATAGAATTTAGCACAACCGCAAAAATAAAAGGTCATGATTATAACAAAAAAATGCACTCAAGAGAATGATTCAAAGAGAGGTTTGAGATTACAGCATTGTTAATTTCATACTTTCAGTTAATGGAAGGACCTTACATATGATTCATCGGCAAACTGCTGCACAAAACTTATGCCAATTACTCAGATATGATGGGCTGATGCATTTAACTTTGCAAGACAAATAGAACAACAAAATTACCAGAGGCAAAATCATGAAACTACAGTTCACTTGCACATCAACTAGATCAATAGGGTTTTCAGCCAATGCACACAGAACGGAAACACCAGCAGGTTTTAAATTCAAACAGAGGTGTAGCACATTAGAAAAGAAACTCCAGGCTGAGTGTCTCAAGAGATTTCACCAACCTGAGTGTTGTTCTTGACGCTCAGCATGAGCAAGGACAGATGTCCTGTGCTGAACTCCTTTACTTGTTGCCAGAAAGGAGACACCAAGCACAATAGGACAACCGTGTCAGTTACCACTGTTAACCATCCATACATCGAAGCTTGTTGAGACGACAAGGCCACTAATTCAAATAAAGGGAGGGGAAACTGTGAGTTCTGGATGATGCTTACAGTGTCAGCCGCTTCCTATGCCATCAACGTCATCGCTCACGAAGCGAAGCCGATGATCTGAACAGGGGACAAAACCGAATCAGCAACATTTCTGAGACAAATATCCACACAGCAATCCAGAACACACAGTACATTAACAGAGCACATACTGCAGTCATGTATGTAGTCTATCAATATGTTCTTCTTATGATCATCTCTTTAACCGACACCACTGTTTATATGTGAAAACAATTAATCGAGAACCTACACATAACTACTACTGCTATGTAAGATTTGGTAAGAAAATACTGAAGGACTCCAATTCTATACCATATATAGGTAAATAACAAAAAAAAAGAATGATAATTATCTGTTAGTTCTACATTGTTCTATCTAATTATCTATGTCTACCATAATGCGGTTCCCAGCATGATAAGATCAAAAGCAAATTGATCCGAGACAACAAATATGCATATAGCCAGCTAAACACATGAACAAGGGTAGTAAACACAAATTCTATGCTTCAGGAGTTCCCATTGTTATTACACCTATGTCAAAAAATAAATGCTTCCGACCAGCAACAACCATCCCTAGAAAATTGAGAAGAGGATACTTCTAAAATCAATGGCACAGCCCGGGATTGATATTTACGCAGGGTACTGATCACACAACCAATTTAGCATAACAATGAAAAAGCTATCAGGCTATTAGTATCAAGGCAACATAAGGGTACATCAAGGTCAATATCATCCATGAAAGTGAGCATACACAAGTGCCCAAGATTAACCATAGCTACAAGAGTTTAACCATCACAGAGAAACCCAAGAGAGACGGAGAGATCTGGATGGACGACCTGGTCACAATATGCATGGATAAGACCAAAGTCAAATGCCCTGAGTGGCACATCCCCCAATTTGCTGATGAAAAGTTGCTGCATGAGGGTGCACACCTCCGGATTCAGTCGAACAATAAGACAAATCAGTGGAACAAAACGATGCATGAATTGGAGTGGTACTTGTGTGTTGTGTTGTAGCTAGCAGTTTCTCAAGTGACCAAACAACTTTCAGTAACTGATGATACTACTTTATAACAAAAACTTTAGTTCGTAAGAAATGTACACATTTTACAATCAAAATGCAAGATCAAAGTTATATCAACAATGTTCACATTTAGGCCTTGTTCGGTTCTTCGGGATTGAATCCAGATTTGGAATTGATCCAAGTATGGATTGGGTTGATCCCGTCCTAACACCCTATCCCCACGAATCCCCACTCAACCCTTCACCAGAATCACTTGCCGATTCCAACCATTCTGTTAATCCCGATTGCTGGCTCGCTGTGTCGTCGTCGCTGTCTTCTTCATGTGCTCTGCGTGTCATGGAAATTATTCCATGGGTCAGATGGAGCTTAAATTTTTCCAGACCAAATCATTGGAAGGTGGGCGGGATGGGCTGGGCTAGAATTCCGTCCGGGGCTAAACGAACACTACAATTTTTCTAGTCTGGATAATTTATCGCGTCTGGATGGATAACCACGATCGGCCCCAATCCAGGACATTCCCTGCCTCCAATGGATTAACCGAACGAGGCCTTAAGGTGTACCAAATTACTTGTTCATATTTAAGGTATACCAAATTACTTGGCAGAAAATTGTCTAACACTTCAAATTACATAACGGAGTTATACATGAATATATGCAGAACATGTGGTTCTGATCTTACGCATGGAAGGACAATTACTAACTAAATTATTCACACAATAACAAACTATTTGGCCCATGACACGATCGTAACAGATAATCTAAGATTTTCAATATAGAGTAATACTTTGTTTTCATATACTAGATAATTTCAAGCATTATACAATAACTGGAGCATGTAGATTGAATCAAACTTGTCCTAAACTGGAGCATATAGATTGAATCAAACTTGTCCTAAACTGGAGCAGAGAAAAAAAACATGAATCTACTCCCAGGATCCCACCGAGAGTACATAAATGACAGACCAATAAAGACAACTATCATATGCTACTAATAGGGCTGGTCAAGATAAATACAATGAACCCCATATATCCGACTTGAATAAAAACCTACTGCCAAACAAGAGGGAGGCAGCGCACCAAATTGGAAGATCCGGCCCATTACCTTGAGGATGCCAAGTTGATGGAGTCATTACCACACAATCGCCGCTTCGAGTGCAAGCAGCAACAGTGGTGTAACAGACTAACATCAGCTGCACATAATCCGGGGCCGCCGTCTTTGAGGAAACCTTCTTCATGCCCTGCCACTTAAAATGAGATCAAATTAATTTGTTGTTTCAAAACACTCAGATTTACTTGTAAACATTCAGCTACAAAGGTAAAAGGAAGGTCAATGTCATCGTTACTGAAACTGAGTGCCACTAGCTATTATTTTTGAAACATTTCTTTGCAATGAACATGCACAAGGTTTAGAGAAAGCTTCCTACAACAAATAATTAACTTTGCAGAAAAGTAAATACAAAGTAGATGAAAAACATATCCATGGCTGTACCAAATCGAGTCAAAATTCTTGTATTTGTGGCTTCTATAGCAAGCAAACCGTATTTACAAAAAAGTATAGCAAGTAGAAACAGAAACTTCACTTCATAATTAGAGAAGGTAGCTTTTTTATTTCACAAGGAAGAGTTGTGGTCATACAAGATACATTAACATAAGTAGAGAAGGTAGGTTATATTTTCTTTCGGATGATATACATCCATGGTTTTAAAGGCGTCGCCTAGCAGACGCTGAGGCGTCAAGGAGCCCCTCCTCCACCTTGAAAAATCGACCGCTTTAGGTGGTTAGGCGTCTAAAGCGCCCACCTAGTCGTTGCTTAAGTGGCAGAGTGCTCGCAAGCCACTCTAAGATGCCTTACGCCTTGAAAACCATGTATACATCATGCATGTGTACTGGGACTGAACGAAAAGAGATGTTACGAGTTAATGAATTAAGTTGAAAAAATGGATAAGGAAATATCCACACTTAGAAGAGGGTTATGCAGGTTTTAAAGCACATCAGTTCATTATCGACATGAGTAATTCAATGCATAATTTAGTTCTTTATGTTTACATATAGAATGATCCAATATCAAGATGTCAAACATTTTCAACACCAAGTTCATTAGAAGTATCGGAATCACCTGTAGAATTACACCATTCATCACGCTAGCACACCGAGCCCTCTTCATGGCCATCGCCTACCGTGTCGCCAGCACCACGGAAATGTACCCATCCACCAATCTGGCGGCCATGGATGGACCCCTCCTCAAGACACTCTCAGAAAGCCCCCTCACCCTCACATGATCCGGCACCACCATCCTTGAGATCAAATTTCAGCCTGCCACTTAATCTAAGACCAAATTAATTAGTTGCGTCTAATATTGTAGCAAGTCACACACACCATGCATGCAGTTTAACTCTTCACTGTAAAGAAATATACAAAGCAGTTGATTGACTTTACTGGGAAAATAAAGAGCAGATGGAAAGGAAATAAAGGGCAAAACCAAATCAGGTCCAAATCCCTGATGTACCGCCACTATTATGTAAACATGTTAAATCAATGATTCAACATACAGTTTTGATCAGGACATGGTCACAACTCCGAACCAAGCTCAGATCCATTATGTGGCTGCTTTGCAAAACAAAACACAAAATGCATCCCACCAAATCAGGTCTAGATTCATATCTTTGCACCTACTTGACTAGTACTTAAACATGTGAAACCAATATGAGGACACCCAGGTTGCATCAGGACTACTCCAAGAAAATCTCTTCCATTATATAGGTGCTTTCCCAAAAAGCAATTGCATGTCACAAACAGAATATAAGAATGTTTGATTCGATATTGTAATTCATAGAAGAGCTAACTAACATAATACGCACAGATCAACACTAGAAGCAGAAATTTAGATGAAAGGATTTACCTCCCTAGAGATGGCAGAACCACCTTAATAAAGACATGCATCAGCAGCAGTCATGTGTCATCCACATAGCCAGGGCAGGGGTGGTCGCCTTCTAGCTCTTGGTCTGGGCTGGCGTCAGCACCGGCAGTAGTGTCGATGTGGTCGCCCCCCAGGGCAAGTTGTGCATCTCATCAGATCATTGACTTCTATGAACACACAACAAACTTTTCAGTTCTCTGAAAATCTTTCATGATTAAATAGAATTTTTTTTAGTGACGAAACAAAACAACTTTATTCCAGAGGATAACACATCAATGAGCTAGAACATCTGAAAAATTGTTTCTTGATGGTCTGATCCAGTAGTTTATTTGAAAAAAAAGTAGACACATCTCACTTATATGAAGAGCTCTAAAAGTCTAATTGATACACTAGGTAATTTTAGAAAAGAACTAAATTACAGATTAGAGAGAACAACTCGATGAAGAATGAACGATTTATACCACCACGGCGAAGACAAAGAGCTCCTCCCGCTGTCCCTATCTTCTGCGTATGCACATCACTTTTTATTAAGCGCAAAAACCATGCATATGCTTTTCTCTACTGTCTACACAACTCATAGAAAAAAATTAGCAAAAAAACATGAATTCGTATTCTTTTCCTAACTTACTCCTTGCATTTGGCTAGAACATGCAGTGGATCACAATGTGCAGCAACCAGCAACCATCGAGCGAAATGCTTGACGAGCAACTCAAACCAACAAACAATGTGCAGCAACCATACATAGCAAACCAGCAGGGTCTGAGAGAGTGCGATAACCTCATAGCCGTAGTTGATGATGATATCGTCGTGGACACCGAGCAGCATGACGTGAGAACTAAATGCCTACAAGGAAAAAAGAAATGTTACAGACGAAGTTTATTCTTGTAATATACTACAATAACTCCAATATATGTAAGTTAGGCTACTTGCCTAATATGATTTTGAAATCAGCATCCAAATACAGAAAATTTCAACTCTTAGGAACTCCCACGAAAAGCATGACACTTAATGTCAAGAATGACTGCTTTGCACCACACTACACAGAGTATTATGTTGTGGAGCAACACAAACTTGAAGTAAGATGAGGACATGACTGAAATTGTAAAAATGCCAGGTACAAAATATTATTTCACGGAATATTGAACAAGCAAGCATGTCATCATGTAAATGAATATATACCTGAAGCTCTAAAGCAAACAATTATGTACCTAGCAGATGGCTACAAATTTGAACAATGACAAGTATCTACCTAGCAGTGTATA
>NC_061510.1:291377339-291390644 GCF_022539505.1 Lolium rigidum
TATGCAAGTATGTAGGAATCAATGCACAGCTCACACACGTGTTTGCTTCTTGAGGTGGAGAGAGATAGGTGAACTGACTCAACATAAAAGTAAAAAGAATGGTCCTTCAAAGAGGAAAGCATCGATTGCTATATTTGTGCTAGAGCTTTTATTTTGAAAACATGAAACAATTTTGTCAACGGTAGTAATAAAGCATATGAGTTATGAAAATTATATCTTACAAGTTGCAAGCCTTATGCATAGTATACTAATAGTGCCCGCACCTTGTCCTAATTAGCTTGGACTACCGGATCTTTGCAATGCACATGTTTTAACCAAGTGTCACAATGGGGTACCTCCATGCCGCCCGTACAAAGGTCTAAGGAGAAAGCTCGCATTTTGGATTTCTCGCTTTTGATTATTCTCAACTTAGACATCCATACCGGGACAACATGGACAACAGATAATGGACTCCTCTTTAATGCATAAGCATGTGACAACAATTATTATTCTCATATGAGATTGAGGATATATGTCCAAAACTGAAACTTCCACCATGATTCATGGCTTTAGTTAGCGGCCCAATGTTCTTCTCTAACAATATGCATGCTCCAACCATTACGGTGGTAGATCTCTCTTACTTCAGACAAGACGGACATGCATAGCAACTCACATAATATTCAACAAAGAATAGTTGATGGCGTCCCCAGAAGCATGGTTATCGCACAACATGCAACTTAATAAGAGATAAAGTGCATAAGTACATATTCAATACCACAATAGTTTTTAAGCTATTTGTCCCATGAGCTATATATTGCAAAGGTGAATGATGGAATTTAAAGGTAGCACTCAAGCAATTTACTTTGGAATGGCGGAGAAATACCATGTAGTAGGTAGGTATGGTGGACACAAATGGCATAGTGGTTGGCTCAAGTGTTTGGATGCATGAGAAGTATTCCCTCTCGATACAAGGTTTAGGCTAGCAAGGTTATTTGAAACAAACACAAGGATGAACGGTGCAGCAAAACTCACATAAAAGACATATTGTAAATATTATAAGACTCCACACCGTCTTCCTTGTTGTTCAAAACTCAATACTAGATGTTATCTAGACTCTAGAGAAACCAAATATGCAAAACAAATTAGCAAGCTCTAAGTGTTTCTTCATTAATGGGTGCAAAGTATATGATGCAAGAGCTTAAACATGAGCACAACAATTTCCAAGTATCAAATTATTCAAGACATTTTAGAATTACTACATGTATCATTTTCCAATTCCAACCATATAACAATTTAACGAAGAAGAAACTTCGCCATGAATACTATGAGTAGAGCCTAAGGACATACTTGTCCATATGCTACAAACGTGAGCGTGTCTCTCTCCCACAAAGTGAATGGTAGGATCCATTTTATTCAAACAAAACAAAAAAAAACAAAAACAAACCGACGCTCCAAGCAAAGTGCATAAGATGTGACGGAATAAAAATATAGTTTCAGGGGAGGAACCTGATAATGTTGTCGATGACGAAGGGGATGCCTTGGGCATCCCCAAGCTTAGACGCTTGAGTCTTCTTAGAATATGCAGGGGTGAACCACCGGGGCATCCCCAAGCTTAGAGCTTTCACTCTCCTTGATCATATTGCATCATACTCCTCTCTTGATCCTTGAAAACTTCCTCCACACCAAACTCGAAACAACTCATTAGAGGGTTAGTGCATAATAAAAATTCACATGTTCAGAGGTGACACAATCATTCTTTACACTTCTGGACATTGCATAAAGCTACTGGACATTAATGGATCGAAGAAATTCATCCAACATAGCAAAAGAGGCAATGCGAAATAAAAGGCAGAATCTGTCAAAACAGAACAGTCAGTAAAGATGGATTTTATTAGGCCACCAGACTTGCTCAAATGAAAATGCCCAAATTGAATGAAAGTTGCGTACATATCTGAGGATCATGCACGTAAATTGGCTTAATTTTCTGAGCTACCTACAGGGAGATAGACCCAGATTCGTGACAGCAAAGAAATCTGGAACTGCGCAGTAATCCAAATCTATTACTTACTTTACTATCAAAGACTTTACTTGGCACAACAAAACTCAAAACTAAGATAAGGAGAGGTTGCTACAGTAGTAAACAACTTCCAAGACACAAATATAAAACAAAAAATACTGTAGTAAAAACATGAGTTGTCTCTCATAAGCGCTTTTCTTTAACGCCTTTCAGCTAGGCGCAGAAAGTGTATATCAAGTATTGTCAAAAGATGGAGCATTGATATCATAAGCTCCCCCATTTGCAGTGGTACTAGGGGCTTTGTCAATTTTAGACCTATAATAATATTTCTTTGGTTTAGGCACTTTAGAGGCATACATAAACTTTTGCTCCTTTCCCACATAAGCTTTCTCTCTAAGTCAGTAAAGATGAAAAGGTTGAACCCAAGGTTCCCATAGCTTTTTCAAGTTCGCCAATCCTATTAATTTGATTATCATGGTCAACACAAGTTCCTAGGATACTAATTCTTTCATCAATTCCTCCTAAGGATTTATCAAGTTTATCAGTTTTAGCAAGTAACATCTCCAACTTAGTTTCAACATTAAAATTTTTCTCTATGGTTTCCAATTTTTTCATAACATCCTCAAGGGAGGTTTCAATTTTAGTTTCATTAACAGGTGGTGTTCCAAATAAACTCTCAATAATGCAACTAGCTTCTAAAGCGGGAGTGCCTAGGAAGTTACCTCCCGCGAGACAATCAAGAACATATCTATTCCAGCTAGAGATACCAACGTAAAAATTCCTGAGTAGGATAGTGGTGGAGTGTTTCTTAGTGCACCTACTATGGGCATCACTAATTCTATACCAAGCATCTTTTAAACATTCTCCCCTTGTTGCTTAAATGAACGAACTTCAACTTCAGGATTACTCATTTTAGCAGTAGTAAATAAAACAAACTAGATAAAGTAAATGCAAGTAACTAATTTTTTTGTGTTTTTGATATAGAGTGCAAGACAAGTAAATAAAGTAAAGCTAGCAACTAATTTTTTTGTGTTTTGATATAATGCAGCAAACAAAGTAGTAAATAAAATAAAGCAAGACAAAAACAAAGTAAAGAGATTGAGAAGTGGAGACTCCCCTTGCAGCGTGTCTTGATCTCCCCGGCAACGGCGCCAGAAAAAGAGCTGCTGGCGTGTAGTTGCCGTGGGAGTTAGAAATCTTTGTGGTGTAGCTTTTCTTCGTTCCCCGGCAACGGCGCCAGAAAAAGAGCTTGATGGCGTGTAACTCACACGTTCGTTGGGAACCCCAAGAGGAAGGTATGATGCGCACAACAGCAAGTTTTCCCTCGGAAAGAAACCAAGGTTTATCGAACCAGGAGGAGCCAAGAAGCACGTTGAAGGTTGATGGCGGCGGGATGTAGTGCGGCGCAACACCGGAGATTCCGGCGCCAACGTGGGACCCGCACAACACAACCAAAGTACTTTGCTCCCAACGAAACAGATGAGGTTGTCAATCTCACCGGCTTGCTCGTAACAAAGGATTAACCGTATTGTGTGGAAGATGATTGTTTGCGAGAGAAAACGAGTAAAACAAGTATTGCAGCAGATTTGTATTTCGAGTATTAAAGAATGGACCGGGGTCCACAGTTCACTAGAGGTGTCTCTCCCATAAGATAAAAGCATGTTGGGTGAACAAATTACGGTCGGGCAATTGACAAATAGAGAGGGCATAACAATGCACATACATGTCATGATAAATACAGTGAGATTTAATTGGGCATTACGACAAAGTACATAGACCGCCATCCAACTGCATCTATGCCTAAAAAGTCCACCTTCAGGTTATCGTCCGAACCCCTTCCAGTATTAAGTTGCAAAGCAACAGACAATTGCATTAAGTATGGTGCGTAATGTAATCAATAACTACATCCTCGAACATAGCATCAATGTTTTATCCCTAGTGGCAACAGCACAACACAACCTTAGGGGTTTCTGTCACTCCCCGGATATCAATGCAGGCATGAACCCACTATCGAGCATAAATACTCCCTCTTGGAGTTACTAGCTTCAACTTGGCAGAGCCTCTACTAATAACGGAGAGCATGCAAGATCATAAACAACACATAGGTAATAACTTGATAATTAACATAACATGGTATTCTCTATCCATCGGATCCCGACAAATACAACATATAGCATTACAGATAGATGATCTTGATCATGTTAGGCAGCTCACAAGATCCAACAATGAAGCACAATGAGGAGAAGACAACCATCTAGCTACTGCTATGGACCCATAGTCCAGGGGTGAACTACTCACTCATCACTCCGGAGGCGACCATGGCGGTGTAGAGTCCTCCGGGAGATGAATCCCCTCTCCGGCAGGGTGCCGGAGGAGATCTCCGAGAATCCCCCGAGATGGGATTGGCGGCGGCGGCGTCTCCGGAAGGTTTTCCGTATCGTGGTTTTTCGCATCGTGGGTTTCGCGACGGAGGCTATAAGTAGGCGGAAGGGCAGAGTCGGGGGCCGACGAGGGCCCCACGCCACGGGTCGGCGCGGCCAAGCCCCGGGCCGCGCCGCCCTATGGTGGTGGCCCCTCGTGGCCCCACTTCGTATGCTCTTCGGTCTTCCGGAAGGTTCGTGGCAAAATAGGACCACGGGACTTGATTTCGTCCAATTCCGAGAATATTTCGTTACTAGGATTTCTGAAACCAAAAACAGCAGAAAACAACGAATCGGCACTTCGGCATCTTGTTAATAGGTTAGTTCCAGAAAATGCACGAATATGACATAAAGTGTGCATAAAACATGTAGGTATCATCAATAATGTGGCATGGAACATAAGAAATTATCGATACGTCGGAGACGTATCATTGTCCATTATGCCAAACTAGTGTAAACAAGAAACAAAAAGATGCAATTGCAGGATCTAAAGGAAATAGCTTCGAGCACACACACAATGGCGCCAGAAAAGTACTTTACCTGGGACCGGAGTATGAGTGCCTTTTACCTTTCCTCCCCGGCAACGGCGCCAGAAAAGTCGCTAGTTGCAGGGGTCCGGTGTGTGTGTGCCGTTTACCTTTCCTCCCCGGCAACGGCGCCAGAAAAGTGCTTGATGTCTACGGGTGCTTCTATTCTTGTAGACAGTGTTGGGCCTCCAAGAGCAGAGGTTTGTAGAATAGCAGCAAGTTTCCCTTAAGTGGATCACCCAAGGTTTATCGAACTCAGGGAGGAAGAGGTCAAAGATATCCCTCTCATGCAACCCTGCAACCACAAAGTAAGAAGTCTCTTGTGTCCCCAACACACCTAGTAGGTGCACTAGTTCGGCGAAGAGATAGTGAAATACAAGTGGTATGAATGAATATGAGTAGTAGTATCGGCGCCAGAAAAGTGCTTGCTGGCGTGCATTTGATGGTAGTAATATTGCAGGAAGTAAAGATGCAGAGAAACAAGTAAACAAGCAGCGATAGCGATATTTAGGAACAAGGCCTAGGGATCATACTTTCACTAGTGGACACTCTCAACATTGATCACATAACATAATAAATAGATAGATGCTAGACTCTACACCCTCTTGTTGGATGATGAACACCACTAACCGTGTAGGATTACACGAACCCTCAATGCCGGAGTTAACAAGCTCCACAATATTCAATGTTCATATTTAAATAACCTTAGAGTGCATGACAGATCAACATAACCAAACCAAGTACTAACATAGCATGCACACTGTCACCTTCACACTACGAAAGGAGGAATAAATCACATCAATACCATCATAGCAATAGTTAACTTCATAATCTACAAGAGATCACAATCATAGCCCACACCAAGTACTACACGATGCACACACTCGTCACCATTACACCGTGCGGGAGGAATAAACTACTTTAATAACATCACTAGAGTAGCACACAGATAAATTGTGATACAAAACACATTGCAATCATAAAGAGATATAAATAAGCACTTCACTATGCCATTCATAACAGTTGAATAAGTATTCGTGAAATATAGCCTAAGAGACCCACACGGTGCACACACTGTCACCTTTACACACGTGGGACAAGGAGTCCCGGAGATCACATAAGTAAAACCCACTTGACTAGCATAATGACATCTAGATTACAAGCATCATCATATGAATCTCAATCATGTAAGGCAGCTCATGAGATTATTGTATTGAAGTACATAGGAGAGAGATTAACCACATAGCTACCGGTACAGTCCCGAGCCTCGATGGAGAACTACTCCCTCCTCATGGGAGACAGCAGCGTTGATGGAGATGGCGGTGGTGTTGATGGAGAAGCCTTCCGGGGGCACTTCCCCGTCCCGGTGGCGTGCCGGAACAGAGACTCCTGTCCCCCAGATCTTGGCTTCGCGATGGCGGCGGCTCTGGAAGGTTTCTCGTACCGTGGCTTTTCCGTATCGAGGTTTTAGGTCAGGGACCTTTTTATAGGTGAAGAGGCGGAGTCGGAGGGGCGACGAGGCGACGACATACTAGGGGGGCGCGGCCCAGGCCCTGGCCGCGCCGCCCTATCATCTGGGCCCACCAGGGCTCCCCTCTGGTGGCTCTCGGGTGTTCTGGAAGCTTCGTGGGAAAATAGGATGATGGGCGTTGATTTCGTCCGATTCCGAGAATATTTCCTTACTAGGATTTCTGAAACCAAAAACAGCAGAAAACAGCAACTGGCCCTTCGGCATCTCGTCAATAGGTTAGTTCCGGAAAACGCATAAATATGACATATAATGTGTATAAAACATGTAGATATCATCAATAATGTGGCATGGAACATAAGAAATTATCGATACGTCGGAGACGTATCATCAGTTTACCTACTTCTTTCCATCTTAGAAGCAAACACTTGTGTCAACTGTGTGCATTGATTCTTACATACTTGCTTATTTGCACTCATCATATTACTCTGTATTGACAATTATCCATGAGATATACATGTTAAAAGTTGAAAGCAACTGCTGAAACTTAAATCTTCCTTTGTGTTGCTTCAAAATCTTCTATTAAGAATCTATTGCTTTATGAGTTAACTCTTATGCAAGACTTATTGATACTTTTCTTGAAAGTACTATTGATGAAAAGTCTTTGCTATATGATTCAGTTGTTTAGTCATTATCTTTACCACTGCTTTGAATCACTTCATTCATCTCATATGCTTTACAATAGTATTGATCAAGATTATGATAGTAGCGTGTCACTTCAGAAATTATCCTTGTTATTGTTTACCTACTCGAGGGCGAGTAGGAACTAAGCTTGGGGATGCTTGATACGTCTCAAACGTATCTATAATTTCTTATGTTCCATGCTAGTTATATGACAATACTCACATGTTTTATATACACTTTATATCATTTTGATGCATTTTACGGCACTAACCTATTAACAAGATGCCGAAGCGCCAGTTCCTATTTTTTGCTGTTTTTGGTTTCAGAAATCCTACACAGGAAATATTCTCGGAATTGGACAAAACAAATGCTCACGGTCTTATTTTCCACGGAGCCTTCCAGAAGTCCGAAGAGGAGACAAAGAGGGGCGACGAGGCGGCCACACCCTAGGGGGGCGCGGCCCCACCCCTGGGCAAGCCGCCCTATGGGTTGGGCCCCTCGAGCGTCCCCCGACTCTGCCCCTTCGCCTATATAATCTCTCCGTCGCGAAAACCCTATGACCGAGAGCCACGATACGAGAAAATTTACTGAGACACCGCCGCCGCCAATCCCATCTCGGGGGATTCAGGAGATCGCCTCCGTCACCCTGCCGGAGAGGGGAATCATCACCGGAGGACTCTACATCATCATGCCCGCCTCCGGATTGATGCGTGAGTAGTTCATCCTTGGACTATGGGTCCATAGCAGTAGCTAGATGGTTGTCTTCTCCTCTTGTGCTATCATGTTTAGATCTTGTGAGCTGCCTATCATGATCAAGATCGTCTATTTGTAATGCTACATGTTGTGTTTGTTGGGATCCGATGAATATGGAATACTATGTCAAGTTGATTAATTGATCTATCATATATGTGTTGTTTATGATCTTGCATGCTCTCCGTTGCTAGTAGAGGCTCTGGCCAAGTTGATACTTGTGACTCCAAGAGGGAGTATTTATGCTCGATAATGGGTTCATGCCTCCATTGAATCTGGGGACAAGTGACGTGAAAGTTCTAAGGTTGTGGATGTGCTGTTGCCACTAGGGATAAAACAACAATGCTTTGTCTAAGGATATTTGTATTGTTTACATTACGCACGATACTTAATGCAATTGTCCGTTGTTTGCAACTTAATACTCGGAAGGGGTGCGGATGCTAACCCGAAGGTGGACTTTTTAGGCATAGATGCATGCCGGATAGCGGTCTATGTTATTTGTCGTAATGCCCTAAGTAAAACTCATAGTAGTCATCATGATATGTATGTGCATTGTTATGCCCTCTCTATTTGTCAATTGCCCAACTGTAATTTGTTCACCCAACATGCTATTTATCTTATTGGACAAACACCACTAGTGAACTGTGGACCCCGGTCCATTCTTTTACATCTGAAATACAATCTACTGCAATCTCTGTTCTCTGTTGTTCTTAGCAAACAAACATCATTCTCCACACCATACATTTAATCCTTTGTTTACAGCAAGCCGGTGAGATTGACAACCTCACTGTTAAGTTGGGGCAAAGTATTGTGATTGTGTTGTGCAGGTTCCACGTTGGCGCTGGAATCCCTGGTGTTGCGCCGCACTACACTCCTTCACCAACAACCTTCACGTGGCCTTCATCTCCTACTGGTTCGATAAACCTTGGTTTCTTACTGAGGGAAACTTGCTGCTGTACGCATCACACCTTCCTCTTGGGGTTCCGAACGGACGTGTGCTTCACGCGTCATCAATGCCTCTGGTGATGATTTACCCCTCCGACAGGGTGCCGGGAAGAGCTTCAGAACCCCCCGAGATGTGTTCTGCGATGGCAGCCATGATAGAACTTTTCGTGGATGGAGGCTTGAGTATTCAGGGTTTTTTCGAGATCGTCATTAAATAGGCGGAGGCGCGATGTCGGTGGCCACCTGGGTTGGCTAGACCATGCCTTGGCGCGGGCCCAGGCTTGGCCGCGCCAAGGGGTGGTTTGGCCCCTGTGGCTCCTCTTCGTCTCCCCTCTGGAATCTCTTTTTGTTACGGAAAAATATTGACTTCGGCTTTTGTTTCGTCCAATTCTGAGAATATTTCCTATACAACTTTTCTGAAATACAAAACAACAGAAAACAGGGAACTGGCACTGTGACATCTTGTTAATAGGTTAGTGCCGGAAAATGCATAAAAGTGCAACGAAGTATGAGCAAAACATATATGAATTGGTGTAAAACAAGCATGGAGCATCAAAAATTATAGATACGTTTGAGAAGTATCAAGGGGAACCCGCTAGATCTAGATCTTAGAAAATTTTGGTGTTCTCCTCCATTGTTCTTCCTCTCTTATTCCCCAATAGTTTTTGTAAGTTTGATGGAATTTGAGAGTGAAGTTCTTTCCATTGCATTTGGTACATCGGTTTGAGTTCTCCACGGTGATACATGGAAGTGAAAGTTTGTGAGATATTTTTCTCGATTGCTTGTACACGGAGCTTGTTTATACTGGGTCCTTGGACCCTAGAGGCTTGGTGACCTTTGTGGTGTTCGTGGGGCCTCCAATTAAGCTCTGGAGATTCTTCAAGCGTGATGCATTCTTGACGATTTCTTAGGAGACTTCAATTAGGTTGTGGAGTTTTCCCCAAGCTTGAATGGATTTGTGACCACCCTCTAGGGTCCCTTAGTGGATCAAGGACTCCCCTTTTGGTTGGAAGGCTCGAGGAGAATATAGTGAGGCCTTGTTGGTGGAATACAACATTTTATTCAGTAATCCAGCTTGTTCGAGCTTTGTCGCGCATGCATGTGAAGGAAATAGAGGAGGGCCCCACATCACGCTCGCATGCTTGATATATTTGGAGTGCTTTGACCTCCACACCGCTCCAATACATGCACTCGCAAGAGTGTGAACTTTGGGATACATCATCGTCTCGGTGTGCCTTGGTTATTTCTATACCTGAGCTCTTTACTTTTGCACTTTAATTTGTGGTAGCCCTCCGTGCTTGAAGTTATATATATTGCTATCACATAGTTTCTTGTCGCGCCTGCTCCGCCCTGGGCCGCGCCCGCACCAGGCTGGACCAGCTTCTCCCAGCCGCGCAGGTACTGGAAGTGCGCCGCTCCCGCCATCCCAGCACGCCCCTGCGCTCACTGCTCGCTCGTGTGCGGGACCATGTTAGATCGATTGATTCGATCGATCCCACACCGGGGACAACGTTGATTTCCTCGCTCGCTCAGCTGCGTTGCGCCCGCCGCTCGCTGTGTGCTTCTTGCTTCCCTCCCGTGTGCTGGGCCGTCACTCCGCCCCGTGGGTCCACCTTCACCAGACCCTTCCTAGGCCATTTCTTCCTCTCTATTTTCCTGCTGGTTTCACATGGCTGGTACTACCGCCGGCTCAAATGTTGTTCTATGCCTGTTTTGTGTACTATGTTTATTCGCCAGAGGTAGTACCGGTTCCACTTGAGGTAGTACAAGTTTGGGTCGCGAATCTGACCGTTTTCCCGCCCAACGGCTATATTGTGGTGCCCCCTATTTATACCTTTCCCCATCTCCCCCCACACTATCTCTTCCCATCTATTCTCTCTCCTCCATTGTTGATCTAGAATAGTTTGATCCTCCTCTTGATCCCTCCACTACTTCTTGCATCTTTTGGGGGGAAAGGAGAGAGGAGATCTAGATCTAGTGCTCCACCAAGTGAATCCCTCTCCTTGTGAGGGATCTTGCTAGATCTAGATCTTGAAGTAATTTGGTGTTCCTCCTACTATTTATTCCTCCTCCCTTTTTCCCATAATAGCTTTTGTAGATGTGCTTGAACAACTTGACAATTTTTTACGTCTATGCACTAGACTCTCTCCTTTCCTGCGACGATTGTGACTCCCCAAGGCAAACCCACTTCTGATCATATTCCTTTTCTTGTGTCCATTCAATCTTCTATTTCTGCCAGCAAAATTTTCAGTTTTGAAAATTATTGGGTTGCACACACTGGTTTTTTTGACACAGTTGCTTGCAGTTGGAATAAGCCCACTCATAAAACAAATAGCGCTACATATTTAAATGCCAAATTCAAACGTTTGCGATATGATCTGAAGAAATGGAGTAAATCTATCTCTAAGTTGTCTGTGTGTATTGATAATTGGAACAAATCCCTGATGGAGCTAGATAAATTGGAGGACAGCGGAGGACTCACTATTCCTGAAGCAAATTTCAGAAGAATTGTTAAGCAACATTTGTTATGTCTCTTGGAATATCAAAAGCAATAATGGAAAAAAGGTGCACTATTAGGTGGACGAAATTTGGTGATGAGAATACCAAGTTCTTTCAATCTATTGCTACTGAAAGACACATATGTAATTCCATTTCCCACCTGAAATTGCAAGATGGGACTGAAATATCTGATCACAATAGTGCACAAGAATCGGTATGGATTTTTGAAAGGAAGAACTATACAAGATTGTCTTGCATGGGCTTTTGAATACATTTACAATGCCAAGCTTCTAACAAAGAAATTTTGCTTCTTAAGTTGGACTTTGCAAAAGCCTTTGATAAATTGATCATAGTACTATGATCAAGATTATGAGGCGGATGGGTTTTGATACAAAATGGCTACAATGGATATCTGTCATTTTTTTGCTTCTGGCAAGTCATCTGTGCTTTTGAATGGAGTTCCTGGCAGTCAGTTTCACTGCAAAAGGGGTGTTAGACAGGGAGATCCTCTTTCCCACTAATTTTTGTTCTAGCTGCAGATTTGCTCCAATCAAAAATCAACAAGGCATTCAGAGAACATACACTATTGAAACCTATCTCACCAGATTTTGGAATGTATTATCCTGTTATCCAACATGTAGATGGTACCCTAATTATCCTACCAGCTTGCCCACATCAATTGTCAACTATGAAAGAAATTCTTGACAAGTATGCTGGGTCCATATTAATTATATCAAATCACTTCTGGTCCCCATAAATCTCCATGAACACAACACTGCAGCTTCTGCACAGCAACTGGGTTATTCAATTGGAAAAATGCCTTTCACATACCTGGGATTGCCACTAGGAACAACTAAACCCACTGTGATGGATCTTATGCCTTTAGTGGATAGGATTGAGAGAAACATGTCTGCTTCTTATATGATGATGGCTTACAGTGGCAGAGTCACTGTCATAAATTCATTGCTAACCTCCATAGCAATGTTTGCAATGAGCTCTTTGCAGATTCCTTAAAAAATACTTGAACATATTGAAAAACTGAGACACCATTGTCTATGGAATAAAAGGACTGAGGAAGGAGAGAAATGTTCATCCCTCATTGCTTGGCACAGAGTTTGTGGACCAAAAAAAGAGAGGTGGAGTTGGTGTCCTGAACCTCAAGTTACAGAATGAAGCATTATTAATGAAATTCCTGCATAAATTCTACAATAAGGAAGATACTCCTTGGGTGACTCTCCTTTGAAAAATCTTATTATCAGGAAAAGATTCCACATGCAATGGACCCATGTGGGTCCTTTTGGTGGAAAGATATTCTGAAATTCACTCCAATTTTTAGAAATATTGCTTCTTGTCAGGTTGGTCAAGGAAATACTGTCATTTTCTGGATGGATGTTTGGATGGGAGAAGTGGCAGCCGAGTAGAGCTTTCTCTTTTGCATTGGATGAAGATATTTCCGTCAAGCAATTCTTATCGGCTCCAAGGCTAGCTGATAACTTTAGTTTGCATGTGTCTCCAGAAGCTATGATTGAGATTAGAGCTTTACAAGAGGAATATTGATTTTGCTTCAGCCAACTCTGATAGATGGACGTATATCTGGGGTTCATCTGACTACACCTCACAGAAGTATTATCGACATCATCCCTCATGTGGCCTTCAAATGGATTTGGAAATCAAAATACACGCCCAAGCTCAAGTTCTTCTGTTGGTTGCTCCTCTCAGATAGACTAAATACCGGTAATATGCTCAAAAGAAGGCAAAATGCATCTAAGTGCAGGCTTTAACTGTCCTATGTGCTCCAATTCTATTGAAGAAACTGTCGAGCATCTGTTCTTTCATTGTCCTTTTAGCAAGAGCTGTTATGAAAAATTGCAGATGAAGTGGGACAGCCAGGGCACCAAGTTAGACATATTACAGCAGGGTAAACAAAACTGGACCAAGCCTTTATTTATGGAGATTTTCATGATTGGAGCATGGCCAAATGATTTAAAATAGATGGTAGTAGATGTGCAATAATAA